>NW_011476144.1:0-1724 GCF_000754665.1 Bison bison bison | reverse complement strand
ATGGATGAAAGACCTAAATATTAAAGCCAAAAACTACAAAACTCTTCAAAGAAAATATAAACCTTCATGATCTTGGATTTGACAGTGGTTTCTTAAATATGACACCCAAAGCACAAGCAACAACAGAAAAAAATAAACTGGACTTCATCAAATTTCAAAACTTTTATGCACCAAAAAACACTATAAAGAAAGTAAAAAGAGACATACAGGCACATGAAAAGATGCTCAACATCACTAATCATCAGGGAAATACAAATTAAAACCATAATGAGATATCACCTCACACCTGTCAGAATGACTATTATCAAAAAGAAAACAAATAACAAGCATTGGTGAGGATGTGGAAAAAAAGGGAACCCTCATGCACTGTTGGTGGGAGTGTAAACTAGTACAGCCACTATGGAAAACAATATGGAGATTTCTCATAAAATTAAAAATAAAGGTATCATACGATCCAGCAATTCCATTCCTGGGTATTTATCCAAAGAAAACAAAAACACTGATTTTAACATATAATATGCACCACTATATTCATTATGGCATCATACATAATAGCCAAGATATGGAAGCAACCTAAGAGCCCCTCAACAGATAAATGGATAAAGTAGATGAGGTATGTATATATATAGATAAATAGATAGATATAGATATATATATACACACACCACACACACACACACAATGGAATATTACTCAGCCATAAAAATAATGAAATCTTGCCATTTCAACATGGATGGAGCCAGAGGGTATCATGCTAAGTGAAATAATTCAGAGAAAAAAAGCAAAACAAATGAACAAACATAACAGAAACAGAGTCACGGACACCAAAAACAAATTGCCAGAGGGGAGAAGGTTGCGGGGAGGGGAGAAATAGGTGAGAATGATTAAGAAGTATAAACTCCCAGTTGCAAAGTAAATGAGTCACACATATGAAATGTACAGTGTGGGGAATATAGTTGATAATTATTTAATATCTTTGTATGGTGACAGATGAACTAGACTTAATCTTGGTGATCATACTGCAATATATAGAAATACTGAATCACTATGTTGTGAACCAGGAACTAACACAGTGTTGTAGGCCAATTATACTTCAAAGACAAGCAAACAAACTCATAGAAATAGAGATGAGATTTGTGGCTACCAGAGGTGATGGTAGGGGAAAGGGGAATTAGCTGAAGGTAGTCAAAAAGTACAAATTTCCAGTTATAAGATAAATAAGCACTAGGGCTATAATCTGCCTGCAATGCAGGAGACCTGGGTTCGATTCCTAAGTCGGGAAGATCCCCTGGAGAAGGAAATGGCAACCCACTCCAGTATTCTTGCCTGGAGAATCCCATGGACAGAGGAGCCTGGTAGGTTCCCAGTCCATGGGGTTGCAAGAATCGGACATGACTTAGTGACTAAACCACCACCACCAGGGATATAATATTTAACATGATAAAAAATAAGGAGGGAGGTGGGAGGGGGGTTCAGGATGGGGAACACGTGTATGCCCACGGCGGATTCATGTTGATGTGTGGCAGAACCAATACAATATTGTAAAGTAATTAGCCTCCAATTAAAATAAATAAATTTAAATTTTAAAAAAGAATAATAATATATGGAAAAAAATAATTAGTACTGTTGTATGTCACACATGAACTTTTTTGGTTTGTTTTTTGGCCATGCCACGCGGAATGCAGGATCTTAATTCCCCAAACAGGGATTGACCCCGTACCCCA
>NW_011476143.1:42270-44295 GCF_000754665.1 Bison bison bison | reverse complement strand
ATCAAAGGGGACGTCTCAGCCCCTCCTGGACCTTGGCTCACACTCCGGCTGTGTGCCCAGCCCCTCTCTCTCCTCATCCTTCGGCTTGGCTTCTCCTTGCCCTCAGGTGGGAGTTGAGGTCCCACTTAGAAAGAGTCAACAATGTTTCTGGTGACCTGATCTGGCAAATGGGCAATAAGCCAGGCCTTGGAAACAATGTGAAGTCAGTCATTCCTGAGGTTCTTTGGCAGCACAACATTCAAAGAGCAGCATCGGCATCATTATTGGGATGGCGTATGTGTGAAACAGAGTCTTCAGTGATAATACTGGGCCTACAATGGACAGAAAGTTGGTGTTGGAATTAGTATTGGTGCCAAACCTTCAGCTCCATGAGAGCGGGATCCAATCTGGTTTTCTATCATTTTGCAGCTGGGAGAGTGCCTGACAGCCAACAGGTATGCAAGGCCTAGTTGTGGAAAAAACAACTGTTGAAGGACCCCGTCTGAGGCCAAGAGCTGCGTTGCTTCCCATAATCCTGGGTCTCCCAACAACCACCCCTATGACCTGACCCAGAGCAACTGCCGGCCTTGCCATGTGGCAACCCCTGGAGAATAGTGACAGGCAGCAAGGAACCTGGGGGAAGTACTCCTTTGTACCCTTGGGGACCCCTCTCTGGGTAGGGAGAAAGGAAGACTAGTGTGTACATGATCCATACAGAGGATTTCTCGTTGGGCAAAACATTTTCAGCAAAGTGAAATTTGTAAAGAGATGGGGGGGACTATTTTGAAGTGTCTTTAGTTTCACAGGTAAGACACTCTAACCCATTTATTTTTAAAAATTATTTATTTGGCTGTGCTGGGTCTTAGTTGCAGCATGCGGGAGCTTCAGTAGCAGCATGTGGGATCTATTGAGTTCCTTGATCAGGGATCGAACCCAGGCCCCCTGCATTGAGAACATGGAGTCTTACCCCCCTGGACCATCAGAGAATTCCTTCTAACCTAAATAGAGATTATGGATGGGGTGTGTGTTGGGAGGGATTGGCTTTGGCTGGAGCTTGGGGCCAAGACTGATACTCACCCAAAAGATAGGGAGGGAGGGGGATTTTCTTATACAGAATAGAAAGCTAGGTGAAGAGGAGGAAAGCACAGCATGGTCACCATGTACAAGGGCTTACAAAAAAGACTCGATGCATTTTTATTTGAGTGTTTATTATTTTTTTTTTTCAAAGAAATCCATGCAAAGGGAAAGACAGAGAGAAAGACATGGCAACCATGTTCTAGCAGCCAAACATAGGAAAATAATTTGGCACAATTTGATTTTTTGTATTGCAAAAGACAATCTATACTACCACTAAAATTTGCCCTCCTCATGGAGATGCCACGTGATTTTCGAAAACGTAACGCAGGGTTAGTTTTCTACTTAATGGCTGAAGGAGGTATAGAAGATTAAAAAAAGAGGGAAAAAGAAAAAGGTGGTTCCCTTTATAGAGGGAGACCACAGGGTGCTGAAGGGCAGCACATATCCTGTGAGCTTGGCAGTCAGTGCACCAGGAGGAAAAAGCACAGCACAGAGATTGCCAAGCTGGTGAGAAGCTTCAGGGGAGGATGGCCATTCCCAAGGTTGTGAGAGGCAACTATCTCATTGTCCTTCTGATTCACATGTTGCTTGCTTCCAGGAGCATCGTCCACGTCCAGATCATAAGCCAGTTCTGCGGAAAGAGAAGAAAGACTTTAAATGCAGGCTCACCAACGGCTTCAGGTATGCACTCTTCATGGCCAGGCACTTGTCTGGACTGCTGGGGTAGCCCGGCTTTGAGTTCTTTCTTTCCTTGAAAGGAAGGCCACTGGGAGATGGGAAGAAAACACGGGTGAGGAGCTGGGGGCCCGCCCGAGGAAGAGGGCTAGTGGTATTCCTGCCAGAGAGCACACCAGCAAGGCGCACATGAGCTGGCCACGCCCCTCCTGCCCTTGGCTCCACCCACACCCCGGGGTGCACACTGGCGCTTGTCACGTCTCCTGGTTGGCAAGGCTGTGCCCTGTGGGTAAC
>NW_011476143.1:37392-40923 GCF_000754665.1 Bison bison bison | reverse complement strand
ATTAGTATAGATGAAGGGTTTTTTTGTCATTCACTAATTGTATTTCTCAATGAAGGACAGTTCATATTCTTTGCCTTCTTATCTAATTGGTATTGATGTTTTTCCTATTAATCTGAATGCATATTTCATTGAGTCCTTTGCTTATCATATTCAATACAAATAATTTTTCTATTTTGTTATGAACTATAATTATTTTTCATTGCTGTACAAAGAAATGATGTCCTAACTTCCAATATATAGGAATCTGACCACATTGTGCTCTTCTGAAGCTGAGAAAGTGTTTCTTCTTCATTGTTAATAATTCAAATCAAAATTTCCCGTGAACCCTCTTACTGAGGGAAAAGCAAATCAGCAGACTAATCTCCATTCCTTCTCCCCCCAAAATAACTAGATACGAAGAAAATCAAAGAGAAAAAGAACAAAGAGCAATGCTTTGCTTGGAAATCAGACCTCTGTCTCTGCAAGGTGAATGGTGCAGGGCACACAGAGCAGGCGGAGGTCAGCTGTCAGTCGGCAAGGACAGTGCAGGCTTAGGGCCTGATCAGATTTCACCAGCCTTGAGAACACATATGGCTGGGGCTGCTGAAAGCCCAGCCTTGAGTTTCACAGCAACTTCTCAACTTAAATGAAGAGGAGTATTTTTAGGACTGACCTGAATGAGAGCCTTCTCAGCAGTGCTTTAAAATTCCTTTTCCGGATATTCCCCTTGCCCAACATCAGGATTAAACAAACAACATCTACTACTGTGAACACTCGGTTCCCCTACTATTTATCTTGCTCTTCAAATAATCCATGAACACTACACACTTTTGTCTACTATAGCAGTTATGGTACACCCAGGAATTATGTTAAATCCAGCAGTTTCTCATCTTTGTACCACCCAATACATCTTTTGTTATGTCTATATCTAGGATCTATGTTTTGAAATTATAAAAATGACTACCAATTATCGAGTCCTCATTGTGTGCTAGGCACTGTGCTAAGTACCCTTTATATACATGATCTCATGTAACTGAACCCTCTCAGCAATGTTATAAAATAGGTATTATAATTCCCATTTTACTGATGAGGAAGCTCAAGCTCAGGTTACTTTTTTGCCCATATTTACACAGCTGGTAAGTGGCAGAAGTGTTCTTTGAACACACGGCTAACTCTGAACCTCACATGGAGCTATACCATACACGAATTGCAAATTTTATACACCAAATATACTGCAGTGATTAAGTAGTAATGGGTTCCTTCTTAGAAAAAAAAAAAAAACAAACAAAACAAACCAAAACCTCAATTAGTGAAAAGATCCTGCCAATGAGAACTAAAAACCAGATGAAATAAATGAAGCAAAAAGACAACTTACAGACTGGAAGAAAATATTTGTAAATGATGTGACCAACAACGGCTTAATTTCCAAAACAAACAGTTCATACAATGCAACAATAACAAAACCCCCAACAACCCAACTTAGGTCTTACGGGCCTAAGATCTAAATCGACATTTCTCCAGAGAAGACATACAGGTGGCCAACAGGCAATAAAAAGATGCTCAACATCACTAATTATTAGGAAAATGCAAATCAAAACCTCAATGAGATATCACCTCACACCAGTCAAAACGGCTATCATTAGAAACCCTACAAATAACAAATGCTGGAGAGGGTGTGGAGAACAGGGCCTCCTACACTGTTGGGGGCAATGTAAGCTGGTGCAGCCATTACGGAAAACATCATGGAGGGTATCCCAGGAAACTAAAAATAGAGTTTTTTAGATCATATGTCAATAGATTGACATATGACGTCAATCCCACTCCTGCGTGTATATCTGAACAAAACTATAATTCAAAAAGATACATGTACCTCAGTGTTCACAGCATCATGATTTACAATTGCCAAGATATGGAAGGAACTTAAATGTTCATCCACAGATGAATGAATAAAGATCTGCTGTGTGTATATATACACACACACATATATGGAATATCGCTCAACCATAAAAAAGAACGAAGTAATGCCATTGGTAGCAATATGGATGGATCTCGAGATTATCATACTAAGTGAAGTCAGAAAGAAATACACATACCTTATGACGTCACTTACGTGTGGAGTCTAAAATATGACACAAATGAACTTATCTATGAAACAGACTCACAGACGCAGGGAACAGACTTGTGGTTGTCGAGGAGGAGGACGGGCAGGGGAAGGATGGGAGTTTGGGATTAGCAGATACAAACTACTAAATATAAAATGGATAAACAACAAGGTCCTACTATACAGCACAGGGCACTGTAGTCAGTATCTGGTGATGAACCATAATGGAAAATATTTAAAAATTATCTGTGTGTATAACTGAATCACTTTGCTACAGCAGAAACAGAACATTGTAAATCAACTATACATCAATAGGAAAAATCACATGAGAGAAATCAACGTTTCCGCATACAACCGATCACAGTTGATTAAGTAGCCTTCTGAAGCTTTGTGAACTACTGAAAAGAGTTTTAGGTTTTGGGACCCCAAGTGGTTTTTACATCAGCTCTATTTTCCTGAAGCAATCAGCAATGATGGCCAAGGCCATCAGACACACACCTGGCACAAAGCTGGGCCAAGTCTCCTACCTCCAAATGACCCTAGGAATATTCAGAATAATACCTTCCTGTGCTTCCTACGCTGTGGCTATGGGTTTCCTGAGACTTCCCACCCAGCAGCAGCAAAGCTTTATCACTCAGTCCTATAGCCAGGCTCCCGTGGCTGATACTGATGGGGGTCCCAGCAAAGACTTTCTGAGCCTGGGCCACCATCATGAAGAACAGAGATGAAGAGGACAGCTTAGCATGACAAGGAAGCACTATGGGACACAGAAGAAATAGAGATTTGGTTAAGATAGGCATGGACATTCCTGGACAGGGGAAATACAATCCAATTTAATTCAACAAACTTAATGGCAGCCTACTATGTCCCAAGCATTGAGCTAGAAGATTGGAGAAAGACTTACTTAATGTTTGCCTTGAGGAATCCACACTATGGTGGGATTACAGACCAATAGACAAACCAACAAGACACTTGACAGAAAGTGGAAAGAGTTCAGATAAAGGCAAAAATGAAACACCAGGGGGTTAGAAAGGAGAGAAGGGACTTCCCTTGTCTAGCGGTTAAGAATCAGCCTTCCCAACCTAGATGTCCATTGACAGATGAGTGGATAAAGAAGATATGGTACATATATACAATGAAGTATTACTCAGCCATAAAAAGGAATGAAACTGGGCCATTTGTACTGATGTGGATGGTCCTAGAGTCTGTCATACAGAATGAAGTAAGTCAGAAAGAGAAAAATATCATATATTAATGCAATATGTGAAATCTAGAAAAACGGTACCAATGAACCTATTTGCAGGGCAGGAATAGAGATGCAGACAGAGAGAACAGACATGTAGACTTGGGGCGGAGAAGGGGAGGGTGGGACATACTGAGAGAGTAACACTGACCGCCATGTATGAAATAGATAGCTAGTGGGAAACCTGGTGCTCTGTGATGATCTAGGG
>NW_011476143.1:36733-37292 GCF_000754665.1 Bison bison bison | reverse complement strand
AAAAAAAAAATCCGCCTTCCAATGCCGGGGGTGCAGGTTTGACCTCGGGTCAAGAAACTAAGATCCGACATGCCACGGTTTCTAGAAAGCCTGTGTGCTGCAATGAAGACCCAGCATGGCCAAAATATAAATTTTAAAAACAAAGAAGGGAGAGAAATTCCAAATAAAAAGCTTGCTGGAAGGCTCCTTTGGACAACTGGGTTATAACTGTGCCATGAAGCATGGGTGGACTGTGGCAGGGCTGAGTGAGACGGTTACCCATTTCAGGCAGAGGGTTCCACTGGAGTCGAATCATCAACACCCGAGACTGCCGAGAGGGCACGCTCAGTGCGCGCCAGCGGCCTCTATGGAGGGAAGCAATGTTGAGCACTCGTTGTTGTGGGGGGTGTGTTTGTGCACGTGTTGCTTGCTGGATGATAAAAGGTAAGGCAGGAAGGACAAGAAAATAAAGGCCAGATCTTGACAGATTAGAAAGATAAAACTTTATTCTGTGGGCAATAGGGAGCCACTGCAGGTTTCTAAGGAAGGAATCCGCACAATCTGTTTTGTGTTTTTCAGA
>NW_011476143.1:35451-36633 GCF_000754665.1 Bison bison bison | reverse complement strand
GACAGCCCTAAGTGGGTGGGAGAGACTTGTCAGACATCTTGTCTTGGGAAAAACAAGAAGCCTGTGGGAACAGTATCTGGGGATCTGCCAGTAGCAAATATGAAAAAAAAAAAAAAATTCAAAAACCTACGAAGAAGCTAAATCTACACCAAACCAAGACCATCTCATTTTGCTACATGCCAGATGCATTATGGGGATCACCACAAACCATACTCTTAAATCACTCATATTTTTATGTTGATCAGTAATGTTTGGTAGGTACATAGTGTAAAATGTACATAAATTGTTTCTGTCTTGCAGTTGAATGTCAGTGAGAACCTTGTGGGCCAGCAAGGAGATTTTCATGCTAAATTCAAAAATCTGTTTCTATTTGTCATCAGTTTAACTACACCCAGAGGGTTAGACCCAACAGTCTGTACTAATTACAGACTCAGCCCTGACTCTCATTTTGCTCTTATGTCCTTTGTGTTGCAGATTAGATAATCCCTTTAAATTATCATCAGTCATTTAGGCCTGAGCTTTGTGTGGAAAAAGTTTTCTGCATTGGAAGAAGCACTTACTCTGGGGTACAACCCTGAATATTTATTGGAAGGACTGATGCTAAAGCTGAAGCTCCAATACTTTGGCCATCTGATGTGAAGAGCTGACTCATTGGAAAAGACCCTGATGCTGGGAAAGATTGAAAGGAGGAGAAGGGGACAACAGAAGATGAGATGGTTGGATGGCATCACCGACTCAATGGACATGACTTTGAGCAAGCTCTGGGAGTTGGTGATGGACAGGGAAGCCTGGCATACTGCAGTCCATGGGGTCACAAAGAGTCAGAAACAACTCAACAATACTACCAACAACCCCATTCTTAGTTATTCAGAATCTCCTAGGGGAGTTAAGGAAGATGCCTCCATCCTGGGAGTCTGGAGCCCTGGGTTCCAGGCCTGGCTCAGCCACTGAGTTACTATTTCACCTTTGGCAAGTCACCTCTCCTGGGCCTCAGTCACCCCATTTTGCTAAATCAAGGTACTGGACTGGATGAACTCTAAATTTCCTTCTAGTTTTATTTCTCTCTGATTCCAAGGCTCTTGGGGCCCAATGAGGAGCACAGTCTGCTCAGGCCGCCATCATTCCTCTACCCACAGGAGCCAAGATGGCTGCCCCACCAGAGCACCTGTAAGCTGCAGTCAG
>NW_011476143.1:32231-35351 GCF_000754665.1 Bison bison bison | reverse complement strand
TTCCTAGTCATGTTCACCAGCGACCAAATTCTGAATCCTCTTTCTTCTTAAGCTGGTTTAATGGCGGATAAGAGACCCTGGCAAGAAATAAATCCATGCTGGACTGTTTTTATTTTCTTTAAACCCTGACGGCTCCTAAAGGCCGTAAACACCAAGCCCTGGGGGAGAAGTTGCTGAGGTACATCAAGCAGGCGTGCACAGGCAACCAAGGAAAATCCGTCAGCCAGTGAGACAAGCCTTTGGGCCCTTACAGAGCCACTGGGGGTCTTGAACATATAAGAAGATTCAAACGCTCACCCTCTGGTGGCATGGGCATCAAGCAGGGCAAGGCACTGCTAGAGGGGCCTCACCCACCCCAGCTGGCGGACTTCACAGGGGCAGCCCAAGAGAGGAGCTGTCATTGCAATGCCAGGGGAGCAAATGCTGCTGCTGAGCTGAACAGGGGGTGTCTTCCTTGCCAAGCCTTCACCAGCAGAAGGCTTCAATCCAGGCCCTAATATGGCAACAGAGCAACACTGTTCTCCCCGTGTTTTGTATCTGCTGTGTATGGTTGGGCCCTGGGACATGAGTATGTGAAACCAGCGTGCACTGCTTGGTAGGCCCCCGAGGCTGAAATGGGGAAAATCACTAGAAATTGTACTACTGCACACTCTGCTGCCCCTTCCCACAGAAGCCTTTGGGCCGTTGGCTTCTGAACCCCTAATTGATCTTGGTTTTCCTTGTCCTCCCCTCAATACAACCTTCCTTCCTGCCACATCAACGCCCCCCCCCCCCACCACCTTTGTGAACTTTCAGGTGTGAAATGACTACTTAAGACTTGAAAGCAGAGGAAAATGACTTTGTTAATGAACCTCAGGTCTCCGGGAGTGAGTCGGAGATTTTCTTCTTCATAGATCAGACGAGGGAAATGGCACACTTGAGGCCTCTGGTTTTAATTGGTCTAATGGGACTCCTTTTAGGGTCCATTTCACAACGTGCCTTCGTGACAAATAAGTGAGCTGCCAATTTCCCCAACTACGTGACTGCAAATTCTGGGAACAATCCAGTCACTGCTCCTGGCAGAGGGCCGGGCAATGAGATGCCCACTTCATTTCCTACAGCTAATTCCAGCCTACAAATACCCTTAGGTACACTGCTAGGATGCTGAAAGAATACAGTGGACTTTACCACTAGCAGAGGCATGGCCTCTCTTCCTCTAGGCTCTGTTTCTCAGTCTGGGCTGGGTGTATGCTGCAGTGGGCTGTGGGGACATGAGGCCATGGCATGCTTCTTCCCAGGGATTTAGAGGGAAAAGCACACTATTTTATACTGGGACACACAAGGCTGTATGATGGAGCAAAAGGGTGTTATTTGCAAACTCAGTTAAGATTTCATAAAGTATTTCCCGTTTACTAGGACCTCCAGGTTATGTCCCAGATCCTCAGAATCAGGTGTTCACTCCCACTCTTCACTGCTGTATAATGGTTTTAAGAGCACCATGGGATACTTGGGTCACCCAGGCTGTGTATACTATCAAAGCTGGGCTATTCTGACCACATATTCCTGATTAATGACTTAAAGTCATTTTGCGATAACTTCCTAGTCAGGAGAGGAATGCCACAGTAATTGCCCTTAAATGGGGCTCAGAAAGCTTAGTGTCTAATACAAGATGGCGTCCAGGGGATTTGGCCACTAACTATGCCTCACTTTTGTGTCCAGCCACTGAGAAAGGAACAAAGAAGAACATCATGTAATACATTTGGAAACTGTCATTTTGCTGTAGAATCTTATTATGATGTGGGCCAATGCTATACTTGTTTAGGTACATCATGGGTCAAGTCATATTCCCCAAAACAGAACAACTTCATCCTGGAAACTGACAGTGTGGATGGGTGGTGTGGGTGCTGGCTTTCCTCCACCAGCCTGAGAATGATCACCACCTTCCACGGGAGTGTCATAACTATTACTGTCAGACATTCAGACCCTTCTCATCTGAGGCTGCCTAAGGGCTCCACAGGAATCACAGTTCCTCAAAGCCTTTCCTTCCCATGGGAAGTAATGGCCTGAGACTCATTGGAATATGAGAAGCTGGTGACAGAGACATGATTCAGCCAGGGCCAGGGGAGAAGATGAAGAAAACAGGCTTCAAGAAGGCAAGTGAAGAGAACACTTTAAAGAGAGGAGGGGAAGCACAGTATTATAGAAAGGTCAAGGAAAGTAAGGACTGAGAAGAAGCTACTCAAAGTGTCAACAAGAAGGTAATGGAAGATTTTTGAGAGAACTTTCAATCGGGTTGGGCCAAAACCAGATAGTACCGAATTGAGAAGAGAGAGGGAGCTGATGTGGATTCACTCAATGCTGATTAGCGTTTGGGGAGCGAGTGAGATGAAGCACTGTCGTCAGAGCTGTGTATTGTGTGTCTTGTGGCAGAGCTATCAGCAAACGCCTGCACAAGCAAGCTTCATTAGGAGGTGTCTCCAGAGTTCCAACTCCAGATGGTCTTGGAAATGCTATATTCTTGTTATCCCTGACGCATTAATACCTGTACCAATGTTTACAGCAGATTATTCACAGCATCCAGGAGGTGGAAGAAACCCAAATGTCTACCCGTCGATTAATGGATAAAGAAAACATGGTCTACCCATACGATGGAATATTATTCAGCCATAGAAAGGGATGAAGTACTGCTGCCTGCTCCAAGATTATATGAACCTTAAAACCTACACTAACTGAAAGAAGCCAGCCACTAAATACCACATAATACATGATTCCATTTCTAGAAATATAACTAGGCAGAATAGGCAAATTTTGGCAATAGTGGTAATGGTCGCACACATTACAAGTGTAAATAATGCCTGTGAATTGTATACTTAATGGTTAAAAAGACAAGTGTTTTGTGATATATATTTCACCGTGATTAAAAAACTATAGAAGCCCAAAGATAATGGCATTTACGGGTACATCCTAGTTCCTAAAGGGAATGTGAATGCAGCGTTCCTCTGGCATTTTACTTTAGAGAGGAGTGAGTGTGTGAATATACCTGATACCAAAACACCCACCCCCAAAAGGTATGCTTCGAAATTCAAGTTGTCCAAAAAAATTTAAATGGATATTTAAGCACTACCCTAGAATTGCAAATAT
>NW_011476143.1:31127-32131 GCF_000754665.1 Bison bison bison | reverse complement strand
AGGGCATTTTTTGTCAAGAATTTTAATCTGAGGCTATTTTAAGAGAAATTTATATACAACTGCAGGAAACTTACATTTACTTTTGTGAGTCACACAAATGCTAAGCTAAAAATGCATTTTTTAAAAACATCAATGAAGGAATAAATACACTCTGTCCTCATTACTTTAAAAAACTTAATGGTTTAGATTCACAGAGCTCTGTTTATAATATAAATTTCAAACATGATGCAGCTACAGAGGTATGCATCATTGGGCTTTGAAGATGTAGAAGGAAGATACAAAATGTCACTTTTTGTAGCCAAATCAAATTGCTGAGGGGGCGGTTAGGAGTGAGGGAGTGCCCTTATAGTCCCTTGGAACCTGCGCTCCAAGATGCTTAATAAAAAACTCTTTGATAGTAGTTGACATAGGGTTTTAGACAGACTGGAATGGGAAAACCCCAAACCTGGTACTCTTCCGTTTTTAATCAGCCATGGTGGATCTTACAAAAAATGTACCTGAGAACTAAACTGCATACAATATCCAACAGCAAAGGAAAGTTACTAGAATAATAGCCAATAGGTCAAAATGGCTCAAGTCCCTGAAAACACTCAGCCTGGGTGTAGGAACATTACAGGCCAGAAATCAACAGGAGGCAGGTGCCCTCATAAACGAAAGATGAAAAGCCTCGCTTAGTTGTTTTATCTGAAGCTGTTCCCCAAAAACTCTCCAGTTGTGAAATGCCCCCCTCATCATTAATGGGATTTGGGGAACTGAGTTTATTTTACTGTCAATTTACTTGGAAGAACACATTGTCATCCTGGCTCCCTCCTCCCTTCCCGTCTTTGGGTCTGGACTGTCAGTACACCACCGTTCACAAAGGTGCCACTTCCTGTGTCTGTGTGGGGGTTTTTGGCTGAGCTGCTTGGCATGTGGGATCTTAGCTTGGTGACCAGGGATGGAACCCATGCCCCCCTGCAGTGGGAGCATGGAGACTTAACCACTGGACTGCCAGGGAAGTCCCC
>NW_011476143.1:29084-30957 GCF_000754665.1 Bison bison bison | reverse complement strand
CTCAGTGCCCTAGCAGACAAGATGCCCATTGCTCTCCAATGGCCCACTGCTGTCCGGGAAGAAAGAATATGTTCTATTCTGTGACAGTAGAAAAAAGACAAATACCCTTTCCCCAATCACCTGTTGAATCACATTTCTCTCTTCTCAAAATCCGATGATGGCTCCCTACTGCATGTGGGTAAAGTCCTAGTTCCTTAGCATGGGCATTCATGAGCTTCTTGAACTCATCTTGTCTTGCTTTCCAGTTTCAACTGCCCATATATTTCCCCAAGTACCATAGACTGTGGTCGTACCACCCCGTTTATTATTTTCTGAGAGTGGCAAGTGCTTTGAGCTTCCCGTGTCTTTCCTCATGCTGTTCCCTCAACTTGGGATGGCATCTCTTTTTTTCCCTCTCTCTCAGGCTTCAACTTACATGGCACTTCTTCCAGGAAGCTTTCTTTCCCTTATCACCCCAGTCCAGATGAATCACTTCTCTCTCTGATTATTAATTGGATTGTACTTCTATCATAGCACGAATTTCAATCTGCAGCATACATAGTAGAGTTAGTCACTCAGCTAGACTTGGAGCCCCATCAAAGGAAGAAATGAGTCTTACTTCTCTCTTTAGCTCCCACCTGGTACTGAGCTAGCAGAGACAGTGAAAAACTGAATGAATGCATGACTCAATGGCCACACAAATGAACACGTAACCCCAGTCTACTGAGAATATGAAGGTGAAGGGCTACCTCCTTAGTAGATACCCTTCCTGAGGAGTCTATCTTTATCAACTGAAGATTTCCTTAGCAGAAGGAGTCCCACTGAGCAATGATGAACATAACACAAAGGCAGGGCCAACGGTGTGGGTGGCCCAGGAAGCACATGGCAGCGTTCAAACCCTGACCTTTAGATACCAAAACCGCCCTTTCAATAGCCAGTTCTCATTACCCACAGCATCAGTTCACTGTACCGAGTGTGGACGGAATCTACACGATTTGCTTCTTACTCCCTTTCACTGTCTGAAACTCGATGCCTTACTATGTAAGCAAGGGACACATGCCAGCATTCTGGGTGCCACACTGGGTGGGAAACAGGATTGCTGGTGGGCAGGTTCCATTTCTTTCTCACTTGGAACCGTTGTGATTGGCTTCCCATACCTTTGACCCTTGCCCTTGCCCCGGAATCTGCCCACCGCTGGAGCATACCCTGCCCTTTCCATCACCACCAATTCCCAAATGAGGAGCTGTTTTCTGGTGATTGACATTTCAGTGCCTGTCCCTGCAACATCAAAATACAGCTTCATGAATGAAGTCCTTTGCTTGGCTGTAAAAGCACAGAGCAGTAAGACCTCAATCCCTATAGTCACATGTGCCGGCACCCCTTCCCCTTGCAGAGGTCTGTGGAATGGCTGCCAGGAAAATACAATTATGTGCTGGCATGAGAATAAATACAATTCCTTAACCTAAAAGTTCTGTGTTTTCATTCCCCCCTTTCCATTTCTCTATTCACTTCTTTTTCTCTTTCCATTGCTCTTTAAACTCATTTCCTCTGTCCAATTATCCCTTCTCTTCTGTCTAGTTGTTGCTTTACTAAACATTCTCTCCTGTCTCTACAGTGATCTTTTCCATATCCTTAGGCAAAGGGCAAGGTTGGAATCCTCTGATGGATTCCGAATGTTAAAGATGCTTTTCTGTTCCTCTGCACTTTGATTTAAACCTCTAACCTGGGTTCCATTTGTTTTAGAAGAGGTTCTAGTATCTCCTTAATCTTCCATCAACATACCCATGGCCTTCCTGTTTACCCTCGGCACAGTCCTGCCTCTCAGCTCAGTCTCCTTCATTGCCCCACCCCCCACCGCCACCTCCACCGACCTACTTATGTGCCTCTGCTCCAC
>NW_011476143.1:28082-28984 GCF_000754665.1 Bison bison bison | reverse complement strand
ACACTATGAAACGTGCATATATGGTAAGGGATGGGCCATAAGAGGATGCTGTTTATAGAGAAGACAGAACAAGCATCTTAGGAATTGTTTCCATGGAAAGTTTTCCCTATCAACAGGAAACAATTATCAGTAATTTGCAGGTGGTAGACACCTCGCTCAGTACAGCCACATAACGGTATCATTCAGGATCCAGAGGAAGAAAAGAGTATCTTGTACCCCACAGCATCACTGACTCAACAGATATGAATTTGAGCAAAATCTTGGAGATAGTAAAGGACAAGAGGAGTCTGGTGTGCTGCAGTCCATATAGTTGCAAGAGTATGGGACAGGACTTAGCGGCTGAACAACAACAACAAAAATAAACCATAATGGGAAAATATCTGAAAAAGAGTATGTATGCATATATGTGTGTGTATGAATCCGTTTGCCATTCACCTGAAACTAACAAAATGTTGTAAATCAACTATACTTCAATTAAAAAAGTAAATACATAAAAAATAAATAGGGTTGTGCTTGCTTTGGCAGCACGTGTACTAAAACTGGAATGACACAGAGACAATTAGCATGGTCCCTGTACAAGGACGACACGCAAATTCATTAAGTGTTCCATATTTTTTAAAAAATACATAGGGTCAAGGGCAGCCCTAGTTCCTTCTAACTAAGAAGGGGCAGAAGGTTTCCATATTGTTTTTACCTGTCTACAGAATAAGGCAAATGTGCCTGTTAACACACAAATACATGTCATTGGCCAAATCAATTTAAGAAGGGAAATGACTGAGAAGAACGAGGCATCAGGCTATAAGCATAAGAGAGGTGTTAGAAAATGAATGATGAGATTTCAGACTGAAAGGCCTTCCAGGGCCATAATGAAGCCACATTTAAAGACACTAAAATGCAATCAA
>NW_011476143.1:27644-27982 GCF_000754665.1 Bison bison bison | reverse complement strand
CCTGCACCACGCATACCACTGTTGCTCCTTCCCTTCTCTTTCTCATCTCAGACTCTTCTTGCTTCACAGCCATGCCATTTTAGTACTTCTGTTTCACAGCCTTGTCATCCTTCTAAGGGGAAAATGATTTGAACTCAAAAGAGATAAAGAACTTTCTTTAATTACTGCAATCTGACAATTGCGTAGGCTGCCCCTAGGCACTGAGATCCATCTCTGGAGGTGGTCCATGAGAATCTGGACAGCCATTTGGTAGAAAGACTGGTGAAGGGATTCAAACATAGAATGAGGGGGTGAAGGTAAATAGCTTCTGATGACCCTTCCAAACCTGAGATTCTAGG
>NW_011476143.1:27067-27544 GCF_000754665.1 Bison bison bison | reverse complement strand
TGAGATTCTAGGATTTCATTCAGGTCTTTCTAGGTCTCATGGCAGGGATAAAGGGTGAAGGGACAGGGTTCAAGTGACCTTTGCATTCCTCCCTTTGACACAGACACTGTCTAGTGAGGAATCTAAAGAGACTGCTTTGGATTCTCTCTTTCAAAGAAAGGGATCAGTGTCTTTTGGAGACCATGAGTAGCTTAGTGACCAGAGCTTTAAGTCTGCCAAAGAGTTATCAACCAAGACATAAATTTAAGGGAGTAACTACTGACCTGCCTAGGGTAGGGAGAAACCCCCGCACAAAATCTGTCCCACTTATTAAGATAGAGGCTAAGTCTCAGAAATAACGTGAGTATTTGTCAGGCAATATGAAATGTGCATGGGCCTCCCTGGTGGCTCAGACGGTAAAGAATCTGCCTGCAATGCAGATGATCCAGGTTTGATCCCTGGCCCTGGGTCGGGAAGATCCGTGGAAAAGAAAATGGC
>NW_011476143.1:25779-26807 GCF_000754665.1 Bison bison bison | reverse complement strand
CGGGGCCTTATAGCCTGGCACTATAAAATGGAAATATATGCTAGAAGTTAATACAAATAATGAACACAGCAACTATACTGCAATCATCTGAAGGAAGACAGGGAATAGGGTGGTAGTATTTATTGCTGGGTGAAAAGCAAATCACACACATAAAGGAGTTTTTGATGTTCCAAGAGATTGGGGAAGGATCAGGATGTGGCATCAGCAATGTACGCTTCCTGCCTGTTGTATTTCATGGGACTTTTTCTAACCAATTAGGAAGAAGAGGTTAGACTGGAAAGTTCTCCCTGGAATCAGAGCTTGCTTCAAACTAAGTTCCAATATATACTTCCCCCACCCCTCATTTTTACTTTTTAAAGAAATTTATTGAGTACATACCACATCACCTACTTCAAGTAAATTTCAGGTATACAGTTCAATGACTTTTAGTAAATTTAGCAAGGTGTGCAACCATTGTAATTCAATTTTAGACCATTTTTATCAGTCATGGAGGAGAAGGCAATGGCACCCCACTCCAGTACTCTTGCCTGGAAAATCCCATGGACGGAGGAGCCTGGAAGACTGCAGTCCATGGGGTCGCAAAGAGTCAAACACGACTGAGTGACTGGACTGAACTGAGCTATCCATTTGCCCAAGCCAGAAACCCACAAGTCACCCTAGATTCCTTTTCCTTTTCCATCCTCCAGGTGTAATTAATTCTCACATCCCATGAATTCTGCTTCCTTAATATTCTGTGACTTCTTCCCCTTCCCAGCGCCACTGCTTATTCCACTACTGCTTAGATGACATTCTTCTAACCTTTCCCCTGGTCTCCTTCTCACGTAAACCATCCTCCACACAGTTGACAGACTCTTTTTATTTTGTTAATTTTTGAAGTACTCAACACATGAATATGTTCTTGAAGCTAAAGATTGAAACAATACCTGAATATATGGAGTTAAAAAAAAAAAAGCCAGCCACCTTTTCAACATGTCCCTTTCCACAACTCCAAAGAGGTAATTACCAGTAAATGTATTTTATATGCATAT
>NW_011476143.1:25030-25679 GCF_000754665.1 Bison bison bison | reverse complement strand
TGTGGTGTTGGAGAAGACTCTTGAGAGTCCCTTGGACTGCAAGGAGATCCAACCAGTCCATCTAAAGGAAATCAGTCCTGAATATTCATTGAAAGTGAAGAGGGAATTCATAGGGCCTGGACTCCATCTTAGGTCTGTTCATGCTGATCATGCTCGGCCACCTCTCCAATGGACTCTGAACTCTGTGTTTAGTGACTATGGAAACGACAGAAGGATAAGACCCCCTCTGGTCAGGCCGTAAATTTTCCCGTACCTATCGGAGTGTAACCTTGGGCTTATTGATTATTGGCTAATTGTTTAACTTTTGAGCACATAACACGTGAATTGATGGGGTTATTGGGATTGTATTTACCCTTCCTTTGTTTATGTGTCTCAAGGAATTTGGAGTGGTGGGTTCAGACACGTACACATGGGGTATAAAAGATTTTCCCAAATGCTGGTCGGGGTCCTTGGCTAAGAGGAGACTCTGCCTTGGGCCCGCCGGTGTAATAAACTGCACTCCACTATCTGCATTGTCCTTCTGAGTGAGTTTGTTTCCGGGAACACGTGGCTACAACAGAAGGACTGATGCTGAAGCTGAAACTCCAATACTTTGGCCACCTGATGTGAAAAACTGACTCATTTGAAAAGACCCTGATGCTGGGAAAGA
>NW_011476143.1:24362-24930 GCF_000754665.1 Bison bison bison | reverse complement strand
CTAGGTCTTGGAAATCTTTGAATGCTAATACATGGAGAACTGCCTCATTCCTTTAATCACTGCGAGAAATTCCATAGTATGAATAGATATAACGGTGCTATTAGGTATTTTCCCACTAATAGGCATTTAGTTTGTTTTTAATTTCTCCCCAGCATGAACAAGGCTGTAGTGAACATCCTCTGACATACACCTTTGAAAACATGGTGTCTTTCTTTCAGAAATATTCCAAGAATAACACTGACAAGTAGGGATGGAGGCTATGCATGGGAGATAAGTTGCAAGATAGTAGGACAGAAGTTGGGAAAGCTGGGTTGGAGAAAATTTTGAGAGTAAGGAGATTATTTTTTTCTTAAAATGATGACATTCAGTTCAGTTCAGTTCAGTCACTCAGTCGTGTCCGACTCTTAGTGACCCTATGAATCGCAGCATGCCAGGCCTCCCTGTCCATCACCAACTCTCAGAGTTCACTCAAACTCATGTCCATCAAGTCGGTGATGCCATCCAGCCATCTCATCCTCTGTCGTCCCCTTTTCCTCCTGCCCCCATCCCTCCCAGCATCAGGGTCTTT
>NW_011476143.1:22121-23066 GCF_000754665.1 Bison bison bison | reverse complement strand
GCCCATCAATAACATAGGATGATATTAAAGCATCTTTGGGGAAAAATCATCACCCTATTGCAACAACTATTTTTAAAACAGACAGATACTCATTTAAAACAAAGGAGGTACTTCTGAGTTATAACAAATCTGTCTGGTCACAACAGCCACAGAATACCTGGGAGTCACAATGACCCACTTCCAATGCAAGGGCATAGGTTTGATCCCTAGTTAGGGAACTACGATCCCACATGCTGTGCAGCACACGCCCCCCCCCCCGCCCCCAGCCCCAACAAAAACCCCTAATATTATGCTTAACTGTATAAACTGGATTGTGGAACAAATCTTAGTACATAAGCTGTCTTTGGTTATACCCATTTTACTATTGTATTCCATTTTTATTTTCACAATTTTAGAAGGATATTGAGAATACTTCTCAGAGCAGAGAATCCAGATCATTAAGGGGATGGAAACTAGATCTGAGGAAGTGAAATGAAAATATAATTGTCCTGTGATCTCTGATTCACTTCTAAATGTGGTGACATCTTGGTCCTGAGACCCAATTGGCTGAGTTTTTAATGCCACTAATAAGTTCACTGCTCAGCCTGCAAATCCACCACCGCATTAGCAGCAAGGAACACTATAAGGGGGAATCAAAATGAGCAAACTGTAATTAGGTATGCCATGTCACCAGAGAAAGTAATTTACTAAAGGGATTACCATGATTAAAGATGCATTCTCCTTAAATAGAGATTGTTTTCTTCCATTGATTTGTCCCAATCAATTCCCCCTATGTCATGCAGTATTCCAGTTGGACAGCAATTTTTGTTGTCTTTTTAATTTCTCTGCCAAGAGATTACAGAAAGTAAGTCGAGCTTCTGCGGTCACTATAATTTCCTCACAAATGGAAGAAGTATTAACAGAGGACTATAGAGACAGATTACAGCTTAGGTCACCCAGGGGAGA
>NW_011476143.1:20717-21592 GCF_000754665.1 Bison bison bison | reverse complement strand
GGCATCAAGTATTGAAGCTTGTAAAGCATTAATTTCTTTATGTTAATAATGGAGAAGGCATGTAAAGTGCACAAGCGATAGAACCTGGAGCACTTGCAACGATTTCAATAGGAATTAAAAATCAGTTCTGTATTTTTAATTGAACACCTGATAATTCATCAACACATATTTGGGGAAGCAAACTTCCAGTGGCTTCTTTGGACTCTTTTTGGCATTGTTCCAGACCAAGTGCATTCTCCATTAGGAAATTTAGTTTATATTTGATGACAAAAGCATGAATTGCACCATTTGAGTGATTATGAAAACCTGTATAAATCCATAATAATATGGCTTGAAAGCCATAGTACATAAAACACAAAGTTCTAAAATATACACGTGGCACACACATATAGACTTTCTGTTTTAACTTTAAGAGAACTCAAAAGAATGAAATTAGGCCCTGGAAAACTTCTGGGCATCTTGGAATATTCGTGTAAAATCAAAAAGGTGAAGGAGTCACGAAAACCTTCCCAAGCAGCATTAAAATAAGGAGGCCGCCTGGCTCAGTTTCCCTTAGAGGTATGAGGTTCTAGTCTTGAGTTTCTCCAAGATCAAGAATAAATGAGGAGGTGGGAGGGAGGTTCAGGATGGAGGGGACACATGTACGCCTACCGATATTGTAATTAGTCTCCAATTAAAATAAATAAATAAATTTAAAAACAAAGAATAAATGACTTGATGTCTGTGCCTTAGTCTCCATCTGCAATATAGGTACTGTGGTAAAGTAGAACTCAGATGGAATTTGCACGGCCAGGTCCGTTCTGGAGAGATGCTAGTCTGCTTCCACTGGATTAGTCTAAAATGAGGATCACCATCATGGAGCTGTCCCGGGAATG
>NW_011476143.1:19218-20617 GCF_000754665.1 Bison bison bison | reverse complement strand
CCACCCCTCCTCTTTCTCGCTCTCATCTTTACTGTGTGATGGCCCGTGGAGCTCAGGGAAGGATCTTGTCGTGTCCTTTGGTCTCAGTCACTGACTGACAGGAAACCTAGGTCAGTAACTCAGGGCCGGATGTGAGTGGGCGTGGAGGGCCCCCTGCCCTCACGCGGGCTTCTCTGTGCCCCATGATTTCCAGCGCACCACTTCACTGGTGTTCCGTGTATCTGAGCACAGGCATGGTGGGGTGCAGCTGCTCCTCCAATGAAACCCTAAACCCTTTCAAACACTCGGCAATCTTTCTACTTTCTCTGCTTGCGAAGCTGCAAAGATTTCCCTCCATACATTTTTCCAGCATGATGTGAGATGCCAGTTAGTCCAGAGAGATTTATGAGAATGTCATTTACATGTAGTCTCCCCTAAAAAGGAGTTCCCTATCCCCTGGAGTTTTTGCCACTAATTATCTGTCAGTTTATTTGCACATTTTTATGAACTGAAGAGCAAATATATGCCCACTTAAAAACAAACACACGTGGATGGATTATTTTGCCAGTCCTGATTATTGAACTACAGACAAAAGTCAGAGATAATCAAAGAGGTTGGATGCAATGAGCCAGGGGTGTGACAAAATCTCATATTCTCATTCCTCCTTAAGGAAAGGAAAGGAAACTTCCTTCAACAATGTAGGACATGTCTTACTGAGGCATTAAACACATACACCACTTTCCAAAGAGTTTCTGGCTGAGAGGCTCTACTGTGCTAGCCTTGATCACCTTCCAACTTCTCTCACTACCTACCCACCCCCTGCACCCCCACGCCTGTCTAAAAATACCAACTCACCTTGGGTAAGAAGCTGTAGTTAGGGGAAGGTTTCATCTAGTAGATTGGTAAACAGACTATCAGCCTGAATGACTGAAATTAGCAAGGCTAATGCAATGTCACTATTCAAAACAGCACCAATTTGGAATTTCTTAATGGCCTCAGGAGAGGGAGTCTTTATACATCCTACAATCTCTCTTCATTCTTACCTAAATTCCTTCTCATAGATGTTATGAATGGCCTGTTTTGTAGCCAACACAAACTTTGTCCAGTAAAATAATGTCAAGAACTCAGAATGAAAAGAGATTAGCTGTTCCTGGCTCCTGTTATTTTAAAGCAGAAATAACTTTGGCTTCTACTGATTCATAGACAAAGCTTGAAATGCAAAGCATGCTCAACTCTAGATTCAGCATGAAAAGGACCTTAAAATATGCCCAAGTGCAAGTAATGGACTTATTAAAGGGAAAAAAAGAGGCACTTTTCACAGACTCCCAAGCTCTTTAGTCCTGTCATATCAGTAATCTTGCTTAAGAATTTCATTCTATTTACATTTCTTCTCCCTTTAAATATCCTCAGGACGCATATG
>NW_011476143.1:16585-18735 GCF_000754665.1 Bison bison bison | reverse complement strand
AGGATCTAGAAGGGCAGTGTCAGAGACTGAGGGTCCCAGGTTCCTAACCCATTCTCTCAGGTCCCTCACTTACTAGCTATGTGACCACATTTTTAAAAATCTGAGCTCTTGATTGCTAATCTGAAAAGTGAACATAATACCACTACCTTCACAGGTTTATCGAGGGAATTGACTGAAATAATACATAAGTCCTAATTTGTGGACCAAAGAGAGGGAAATGGTCAGGAACAAAGAAAAAAAGACAACTGAAATATGTTTCTGTTCCCTGAATAGGCTGAGTTTGGGTATATTTAAATTTTTGTTTAGGGACCAATAAATGAAGCTGAGCTACAAGAATCCAAAACACTTGGAGGATGAAAGAGGCAGGCTGGCTATCTAATGCTATGGAAACAAGACAATTCAACTTTCTTTTTTAGAAAGTCGGTCCAATTGATTTGTGTCTAGATAGACTGAGTTTGAACGTGCAATCAGTGGTGCTTAATGTTACATATATTAGAAATAATCTGATTCACAAAATCCGCTCAAATGAGAAAGAGGCAGTTACAGGTAACTGAAGATAGGAAATGTTTTCTTGCATACAGTTCTTGTGACTGTTTTGAAATGCCAGATACTAGATTTCAGATATAAATCAAGTTGTCACTCCTCATAGCTTTGTGATGGTAAAAAGCAATAGGCTAGCACATCAAGCATTTTTGAAATAACCAAGTTCAAATACTTCCTTTTTCCTTTGCGGGCAGTTCAGTCTACTTAACCCTTCATTTGCTGACAAGGATTCCCTAAATTTTATTCCTCCAAAGCCCGGACTCTGGGCCCAGGCACCTGTAAGTGTGTGATTTAGCCAGGTCGGGCTCTATGTCCCATTTCCTACGTGTGTACCATGACCATTTCTAACAATGGGGTGTCCTGTGTCATGGCCCTCAAAAATGTAGGGGTGGGGTTCTGGCCAACTCTTCACCAGACTTCATTTCCCATGCCAACACTTCTTCTAGAAGTACTTGGGAGGAGTGTGCTGAAAGGTCGGGACAATGCCAAATTATGAATTCATAACCTAACAGAGGAGTTCAGGAACTTAAAGGGATCCCAGAATCAAGTCTGAGATTTTGACCCACCCTCGAGTGACCTGCCACTGTTAGTTGGCCTTGAGACCATTTATCAACCTTGATCTCTGTTACCAGTCCACAAGCTCCCTGGGGGAGATGGATCCTGGATCTGCAGAAGGAATAGGAAGAAATCAGATAGCCCCACGTTGTTAACTCGTCTACCTGGGACAAAATTGAGAAAACAAGCGTATCTCTTCCCATTTTAATGTCCTTTGCATCACGGTCCTTCCTTGTCTTCTCAAGAGATTTGCTGACTTCACGCTGTCTTGTAGCAGATCAGGGCAACTTTCCTAGGCTAGCACTGCTCCATCAGTACCCAATTCTCTCAACATGTCCCTCTCCCCCATCACAACACAACAGTCTCAAGCCCTATTTCTGCAGAACCCTGGGTTTTAAGTGACAATGAGTGCTCATGAACAAATCAGAGACTGCCATCCTTTTCCTGTGATGCATACTGTGTAAACTCTGCTGCTGCTAAGTCGCTTCAGTTATGTCTGACTCTGTGTGACCCCACAGACGGCAGCCCACGAGGCTCCCTCGTCCCTGGGATTCTCCAGGCAAGAACACTGGAGTGGGTTGCCATTTCCTTTTCCAATGCATGAAAGTGAAAAGTGAAAGTGAAGTCGCTCAGTCGTGTCCGACTCTTAGCGACCCCATGGACTGCAGCCTACCAGGCTCCTCCATCCATGGGATTTTCCAGGCAAGAGTACTGGAGTGGGGTGCCATTGCCTTCTCCGTGTAAACTCTAGGAATGCCAAATAGATCGGGGAGGAAGGTAATATAGTATAGTGGTAAGAGTCCTAGACTGGGAGCTGGAAACAGAGATGTCAATAACGGACCAACTATATACTAAACTCTGACTTCAGGCAAGTTATATAACTTCTCTGGACCATAGTTTCCTCACCTGTAAAAACAGTGTTGCTGTAAGGTTGTGTGAGAACTTAGCATGGCGTCTGGCACAGAGCGGGTACCTCCAAAATGCAAACATTCCAGAAAAAGGCAAATAGGGATTGGAGATTCCTGGCCCCTCCCCCAGGCCCTCAAGATATA
>NW_011476143.1:15122-16485 GCF_000754665.1 Bison bison bison | reverse complement strand
CCCCTGGAGGAGGGCATGGCAACCCACTCCAGCATTCTTGCCTGGAGAATCCCATGGACAGAGGAGCCTGGCGGGCTACAGTCCATCGTGTCACACAGAGTCAGACATGACTGAAGTGACTTAGCACACAGCACACATAATCTTATGTACTTCAACTGTGCACGCCAGTGGCCCAAAGCTCCAGGGGACTTTAATTCTTATGTAGATTTAAACTCTCCAAAATAATTTATGAATTTTTCTTCTCTCAAGGATTCTTTTGGCAGAACCAATACAAATATGCTAGTAACACAAACCACAAGAAGAATGGAAGATGAACAATCAATATAAGCACTACAAAAATATCAGGCAGCTGCTCTTCTTTCAACTGGTTCAAAGTTGCTAAGTCTTCATGCTGGTGTCTCCTTTTTAAACAAATATGTTACTGCAGATGGTTTATATCCTTTCCACTCAACTGTGGGATTTCACATGTATGGGAGGTGCTAGGCAAAGATGCAGAAACTGTCACGTCTTTAATACCCCAGGAGCATGCAGTCAGGCTTTCCCAATGCCCACCACCCTGTGCTCTTTCCGTTCCTGACCCCCAAGGTAGCCTTGCAGGAGTGAATGAAAATACCTTGGGAGCAGTTGTCACATCTCTGCTCAAGAATCACCAGTGCCTCCCCGCTGTTCCTAGGATTAAGTACAAACTCTTTGGTTCTATACCTTCCTTCCTCCTGGAGAGCACATACTATCACATGTGGCTTCTTCATCCTCATCATGTCTAACAATGTGTGAGGCGCAGAGGAGGTATGCCATAAAAATGCGTGAATTGAGCTGAAATAACTGGCTGAATTCAATTCTCTCTGAGCACCTTGTCTTCAGCCCTTGCACCTTCCCAAGTTAATGCAGATGAGGGCATTTTCCCATGCCATCGACTACCTGCATACAGTTAGCCAGAAAGGAACTTGGAAAACTTGGAAGGTGGCCACTAAAAATCATCAAGTGGCCCATCCTCAAGGGACCTTGGTAACGATGGAGCCCTTAACAGATTTATGCTCTTGGGGAGAACTGAGCTATGAAATAACGTGAAATAAGGAGAAAGCATTCCTGGCATGCCACAGGCAGCAAAGGGAGATTTTGAGGAAAAGACAGACCTGAGAGCAGATCTAAACTCCACCTATCGCCAGCAGTAAGACTTTGAGCAAGTCACTTGACTTCTTTTACCTCGGTTTTGTCATCTCTACTGCTGCTGCTGCTGCTAAGTCAGTTCAGTCGTGTCCGACTCTGTGCGACCCCATAGACGGCAGCCCACCAGGCTCCCCCGTCCCTGGGATTCTCCAGGCAAGACACTGGAGTGGGTTGCCATTTCCTTCTCCAATGCATG
>NW_011476143.1:14177-15022 GCF_000754665.1 Bison bison bison | reverse complement strand
CATTTATGTCAAGTTCCTCGTAGAAGTCTCGATATTTAGTGGGATCTCAATAAATATTTGTTGGTCAAAAGTGGAAGAATGACTAATTTTCCCAAATAAAGCCATTAGCCTCAGAACTGGACTGGCCAGAATGCTTCCTTTGAATCATTTTTCCATGTAGAGCTTGCCAGGCTCCATGACGATACCCACTCCCCAATGTGTATTGCTGGCCCAATGGATTGTGTTGCAGATTACGATCTGTTTCAGTGATGCGTCTGCTGGCACAATGAGTGAGTCATTTGTCTAGAGTGCAGGTGTTGACGGCGGCAGTGAGGGATTCCTATGTGTAGTTTAAGAACCATCATCCACGTCCAGACGCCAACAGGGTGGCCCTCCTCTGGAGAGGACACGGGGGGCCTGACCTGAATGAAGGCACTTCTGTTCATAACAAGGGGCACTAGGAGTTACTGTGGCTTTTCAACTTTTTTTTTTTGGCTTCCTAACTGAGAACTGAATTCGTTTTTTTTTACATTTATTTTTAATTGAAAGATAATTGCTTTACAATATTCTGAATTCAATTTTTAATTAAAACACACACACACACACACACACACACAAACTCTACCCACGTGGTGGTATGGAAGTCAGACATGCGCTGACATTGCTACTTGTCTTCCATTCTTCCAAAATCTTTAGCTGTACTGCAGCTAAGCCCGTGAAACCTACGGACACCACATGAGGTATCAAAGTGAATATAACATACCTGTATAGCTTCAGGTATCCTATGCAAATAAAATACTCACCAATTGGTTTATGCTGCAGAAGGTGAGCAGACACAAGGTCAAAACATGACCTTGGGCCTTTTC
>NW_011476143.1:12836-13926 GCF_000754665.1 Bison bison bison | reverse complement strand
AACCTTTGAGTCTGTCCATATGTCAGTAGCTTCCAAGCAGAGACAGGAAAGATAGGATAAAATTAAAAAGGGAATCTTCCCCTTTCCTTCCACCTTTTTCTGAAATTCAGTGACACCCAAGCAGGAATTGGCTCAAGAGTCACAAGGGCAGAGAAAAGGTCAGTATTTCCCTTATTTCTCCTGCACTGATGCCAGCAGGAAGCTGCAAGGAACACATTCTTATCAGGCTAGTTCCTTCCCTTTGTTCAAGTACTTTGGAGTGTATACTGTGTACCATACCGTGGATTGAATGCCAAGTTTCCTGGGTGGACCCAGTCTCTTCCCCTTCCTAGAGTGCACCTAAGTGCGTAACGGTGGCACAGAACTGCATGTCCAATCTGCCTTGCCAGGAGACCCTTACCTTGGCTCTAAGAAGAGAAACAACAGACTAAAGACTCTGATCGCTTAAAAATTATGGCCACATCCCATCGGAGTAGCATCCTCCAATTCTTAAAACACAATTAAGAGTTGCACATTTTGCCTGTGATGGACAAAACTCACATTCTCCTTTGCAGTCAAACCAATGGTCCATAGCAGAGCTCTTTTAGTTACTTACTTTTCTTCCATTTGAGTTTCCTGTTCCTCATTTGGATTTATCCTTGCCTTTATCTCCTGAAAATGTGGTCAAGCTATTGACCAGTGTCTCTGGCACTAAAGATTTTCCCCCATATCCCTAAGAATACTTTTTAAAAGAAAATATAGAAATGTAGTTTAATTGAAAGTCAACTTGGAATTCAACATGCTCCACATATCTGTCAAAAAGGGATTGCAGAGAGGCCAAAATCCAACAAATAAAAACTGGGGCCCATTTACAACACATGTTTTCCTCTTGACTTTACCAGAGAAGCACTTTAAGAGAAACCAAAGCATTTCTCATTTATTTACACATAAAACCTTTCATGTTCTTTTGAATGTACCAAAAACTTTACAGAACTTTTCAAAGGGATTTTGAGAGAAAAGGAAGTCACACTGGCCAACAATAAACAAACTACCAAACCAGCTGAAATTGCTTTAAAAACCTAACAATGCAAAATTCTGAATGAATTCAATC
>NW_011476143.1:8597-12648 GCF_000754665.1 Bison bison bison | reverse complement strand
AGAATGACGCACCGAACGCCCAATTTGTATTGTTCAACCTGATGGCCAACTTAAGCAGAGAGAAAGCTACTACAGTCTGCAGTGAGCAGCTCCCTTTTGTAGGCTAACAAGGAAGCTAGAGGAAGGCAAGTGACAGACCCAGTAGATTAACTCCCAGATGTCTAGAAAGCATGTCCTCCCTCTCCACCATGTTCCCTTTATTAAAGGGGTGCCTATTGACTCCAGAAACAGTCACATAGTACCCACTCTGGGCCAGGAACAATGCTAAGTGCTGAGGGTACAAAGTTGAACAAGACATGGTCCCTGTACTTAAGGCCAGCTACAACTGACAGAGCATCTACCATGTGGGTTCTTAGTGTGCATAATTTCATTTAACCCTCATAAGAATCCTATGAAGTAGTGATATCTCCATTTTACAAATTTAGGGACTGAGACTCAGAGAAGCGTGGTTGTCCAAAACACTTGTATGTGGCTACGTTCTTATCTACTGTGTTATATTGTCTCGGTCAGGTACAGAGAAAGTTTAGAGGAGGAATCGAGCACTTCTGGGTTGGGTATGAATGTTTTAAAATCATGGAGATTTTATGAGGGAAGAAGCACTGAAAAGGAGGCTGGAAAGCATGGGTAGGTATGGATAAGTGCAGATTAAGGGGAAGGAGGAAGTGGAAGGACAGATATAAATATTTCAGATGGAAAAAGAATGGTATATAGGGAGGCACAGAGGCATGGAAAAATGGAAAATATTCAGGAAACACTTTGGCTGTACTGAGCGAGAAGAAGCAAGGGATTAGATGGGAAAGGCTGAGTAGGATGAAACTGTAGAGGGCCATGAAAAAAATGAGCAGTTCAGTCCAGTCACTCAGTCATATCAGACTCCTTGCAACCCCATGGACTGCAGCACACCAGGCTTCCCTGTCCATCACCAACTCCTGGAGCCTACTCAAACTCATGTCCATCACATCGGTGATGCCATCCAACCATCTCATCCTCTGTCGACCTCTTCTCCCACCTTCAATTAAATAAATGAACAAATATAAAGCAGTTGTCCAATGCAGATGAGCTTTTAACCTTGGAGCTACAATCCTTTCAAAGCTGTGGTGTTCCTGCTCTATTTCTGTCTACAGCCAAACACTAGAAGATTTTAGGACCAACTGTGTGTTGCGTGTGTGTGTGTGTGAGACTTAGAAACCATGATCCCAGTTCCTGGGAGCTGGGGACAGAAGTTGCCTTTCTTCACAGGAGAGCCCACTGCCATGAACCTAGTTCCTGACCATCACTGTTGATGGGAACTTTAATTGAAGTAAAGATACAACTTCAATTATAATAGCCTTGAAGCCTGATTCTATAAATTCTTCCCCAACCAGAAAGGTTTTATATTTTTTCTTAGCAAAATTAGCATTTGGGAATTAAATGTTGTATTTCACATTACTCTGTGCTGAATGGACGTTGGTATCCATTTTACGGTTAAATGTGAGACACATGTGGCCGTATCTGCATAGTGCCCTATAGATACAGACAGTAAGCTCTTAAGAGCCATCTTCATATTGCATAATGAGCATTAGCAGATGGAAGTTATTTTAGATTACATAAATTTTGGTTACGCTAGAAACATCAGCTTTAACACATTTGTATCAATACAGAACATTTTAAAACAGAGATATTAATGAATGTAATATGAAATGGGCACATCTGTGGATGATTCATTTTAAGCTGAACAAAAGGATTCTCTTAAAGGCATCCAATGTCTCAGCTCTCACTAGAATCAGGCCCTACTGAGCTTGGGCTTCTGTCTTTTCTCAGCGTGAGATTCACTGCCTTTACTAGCTTGATTTACTGAAAGAGAATTAGATATACAGTCCAGGTCTGAGAACCTGGTCTTTGGCCATCTTTATATTACTGTAGCCAGTGTGTACCCAATTTTAGTACTTAGAGACAGGATATTTTGTGGTTGATTTTAAGAGCATTTATGTAAGAAGTAAAAAAAAAAAAAAATCTCATAAGAAATGGTTCTCCTGTGTTTCAAACTTAAGCTTACCTACTGTGAATGTCTGTGATTTTTATTATTGCATAGCTTTATAAACTTATACATATGTGCATGGCATAAGTATCATGAGGATTTAGAATAATGAAAAGAGATCGGATTTTTTCTTTTTGTCTTGAAACCCACATCTTGGTTGATCATAATATTTTTATTTCTTTGATGTTTATTTGCATTACCTTATAAATCTACAAGTGAGAAATTTTCACTGACAAAAGGCAATATTGAACACCATTTAAAATAGGAAATTAGTTCCAGAACTTATTTTTTTGAGGTACAGTCAGCTTTTAAAAATGGCATAAATGATAGCAACAGACAATTTAGGCATCACGTTTGACTTCATCCAGTCACTCAGAGTCAGCCATTGTGTTCTATGCATTTAGGCTGTCTACTTCTTTTCAGGTGTATTGATAGCCATTTTCTACAGCTGATCTGATTTTGTCACTGAGGAGATTGAGAATACTGGTCAAATAGAGGTTTCTTACTTTCTGGGCTCTTATGGCTTCAGCAACAGGATAACAAACCACTACATTCAAGTACTCAAAATCCCCTCACTTCTGTGCTGGTTTACATCAGTTGCTTCAGCCTGGGAGGCGTGGCAGAAGGATTGAAAGCTGCAAGTTCAGATAAGCCACAAAGTGGAAAGTTCAATCAAAGATCCTTCCTCCATGTCCTTTAGAAGAGGGCATGTGATTCACAATTACCATTTGATTTTAGGGTTAAAAACGACCTATAGGAAGTCTCTTCTGAAGGGAAAGGGAAAGGGAAAAGGAAGGATAGGAAAGGGAAAGATAGGGAAGGGAAGGATAGGGATGGGGAAGGAAGGACAGGGAAGAGGAAGGAAGGACAGAAAAGGGGAAGGAAGGATAGGGAAGGATAGGGAAGGGAAGGATAGAGAAGGGAAGGATAGGGAAAGATAGGGGAGGGAAGGGAAGGATAAGGAAAGATATGGAAATAAGGAAAGATAGGGAAATTTAGGGAAGGCTGAGTCGGACACGACTGAGCGACTTCACTTTCATGCATTGGAGAAGGAAATGGCAACCCACTCCAGTGTTCTTGCCTGGAGGGAAGGATAGAGAATGGAAGGGAAAGATAGGAAAAGATAGGGAAGGATAGGGAAGGGAAGGGAATGAGAGAGGAGGAAAGGGGAGGATAAGGAAAGCTAGGGAAATGAGGATAGGGAAACTTATGGAAGGACTGGGAATGGCCAGGAAGGATAGGTAAGTGGAGGGAAGGGAAGGGGACGGCAGAATAGTGAAAGATAAGGACGGGGAGGCAAGGGGAGGGAAGGATAGGGAAAGATAGGGAAATTTAGAGAAGGATAGGGAAAGGATGGGAAGGATAGGGAAGGGAAGTATATGGAAGGGAAGAATAGGGAAGGGGAGGGAAGGATAGGGAAGGGGAGGGAAGAGGAGGGAAGGATAGGGAAGGGGAGGGAAGGGAAGGATAGGAAATGGTAGGAAGGGATAGGCAAGGGAAGAGAAGAGAAGTTTGAATGGAAGAGAATGGAAGTTTGAAAGGAAGGTTGAAGGGCAGTTTGAAGGGCAGGTCATGGCATGGTACTACTTTCCCTGAAGCCATTAAGTTTTAGTATGTTGTATCTTCATTTTCATTTATCTCAAAATATTTTCTAATTTACTTTGTGATTTCTTTTTCAATATAGTTTATTTAGGTTTATGTTGTGTACATAAATAAATAAATAAATTAGATCAAAGAAGAAAGTCATTTGGGAAATTAACCAAAATCAATGTAACAGACAACAGAAAAACCAATAGATGAAATCAACAAAACCAAAAATTGGTTCTTTGAAATATCAGAAAATTGACCAACATTTAGCTCAAGTGAATAAGGAAAAGAAAGAGAAAAAAAAAATTACTAAAATCAGGAATGAAAAAGGAACATTACAACTAACCTTATGGGAAAAAATTATAAGGAAATATTGTGAACAGCTGTATACCAACACCATTAGATACCCTAGATGAAATGGATATATTCATAGAAATACACAAACTA
>NW_011476143.1:4547-6986 GCF_000754665.1 Bison bison bison | reverse complement strand
TTGGACACTACCAAAATGAACAACTTTTGTGCCGCAACAATAGCGTAAAGTGAAAAGGTAAGTCAAGCATGGGAGAATACATGTGCAAGTCATATCTGATAGGAGTTTTGTATCTAGAATATATAAATACAACCCAGCAGTGAAAAGAAAATAACAATTTAAAATGGTCAAAGGATCTGAATAGACATTTTTCCACAAAGAAGATCTACAAATGGCCAATAAGCACATGAAAAGATGCTCAACATCATTAGTTATCAGGAAAAGGCAAATCCAAACCACAAGGAGATACCACATCACATCCACTAGGACATAATAAAAAAGGTAAATACTGGAAAGGATGTGGAGAAATCGAAACATTCACATACCACTGGTGATAATGTAAAACAGTATAGTCACTTTGACAAACAATCTGGCAGTTCTCAAAACAGCAAAGACTTAACCATAAGCCCCAGAAATTCCACTCCTAGTTTTATTTCCAAGAGCAACAAAAACATATCCACACAAAATCTTGTTCATAGCAGCATTATTTATAATGCCAGAAAGTGGGAACAACCCAAACTTCCATCAACAGTACATTGTGATCTATTCATACAATGAAATACTGTTTGGCAATAAAAAAACTGAAGTATTATACATACTTCAACATGAATGAATCTTGAAAGTATTATGCTGAATGAGAGAAGCCAGTCACAAAGGATCACATGTAGTAAGATTCCATCTATACAAAATTTCAAGAACAGGCAAATTCATAGAAACAGAAAGTAGATTAGTGCTTACCTAGAGTTGGGGCGGGGGGCAAGTGGGAGGGATAAGGGTCTATGACTAAGCGGCATGGAGTTCCTTTTTCAGATAATGAACATATTCTCAAATGGTGGTAACAGTTGTGCAACTCTGTGAATATACTAAAAACCACTGAATTCTACACTTAAAATGGGTGATTATATAGGTATTTTAATGATATCTTAAAAAAAGCTGTTACTAAAAAAAAAAAAATGACCAGTTCATCAACTCATATTTAAAATGAGATTCCATAGAGGCCCACATTAATAAATGCAACATTCTTTATAAAGTAGAGATTATCTATATTCATTGGCCACATCATATGAGCCAAAGATAACCACTGGTTCAAGTTATTTTAGATTTTTTGTCATTTCTTACCAGATTTTTCTGTGAACAAATTTATACTTTTCAGCCAAGGTTGTAGATGTTTAAAACTGATCTCTTCTTCATGGAACATGTCCGATCTTTGGCTGGCCAAAAGAGGACTGATTTTGTGAGCATGTCTAGGCTCAAGGAAAAGAGGAATAAATACTAGACCAGATTTGTTTATATTTTTACAAAAGTCCAAGTTGACCAATTCAGTGGCATCCTCTCATGCACTCTATGTGAATTCTTGTGTCTACCTTTTCTCATCGGGAGAACCAAGAACAAGGAGGCTCAGGGTTGGCCAGTGGAGCACAGCATAGACAGAATGACCAGTTTCAGGACCCTAGTGCTGAATCCTGCTCATGACCTGTTTGTGGACCTGTGTCATGGGCTGCCAACTGAAGGCTTACATGGCATAGACAAGTGTCCTATGAACCAAGAAGGGAGGAGGCAGAGCAAAGGGTTGGCTTTAGAATTTCATGGCCTTTGGAGCCAAAAAGGCATGGGTTGGAATCTGGGTTCAACCATTTATTAGTTGCATAATCTTAAGACATTTACTTAATCTCTCTGAGCTTCATTTTCCTCATCTGTAAAATGGGGGATATAATATCACCAACCTTTCAGAGGATATTGTAGAGATTAAATGTGGTAATATTCAGGCCAGTGTAATCACAGAGAGAATTACCAGTGTTGAGTGTTACTATGTTTCTGACTATTGTTGTTGTTACTGCTAGAATGAAGTTCATTCCCACAATCATTTTGAATCTTTGAAACATGCAATTCTCTAATGTACGAAAGACCTACAAAAAGCCAGGCTCACTCACAAGTATGCAATTTAAAATTTAGAGTTGCATGGAAGGGATAATGAATAATTCCAAGTGTATTATTTTAGCTGGGGCATTGGGCCCAAGAACAGCACATGGGGTCTTTAGCCTGGCTGCCTGCTCAGTCTCCCAGAACCAAGATTATGCAGGTTTCCAAAGATATGTTCAGGATAAGCTGTCTAAACCAACTGCTGCCCAAGCAAATGATAGCCTAGGACGTACTCAGGCCAGATGGTCACAGAGCACAAGAATGCGCTGTGGGTCAATAATTATAGGTCTCAAGTGGAGCAGAGAGGCGTGAACTCAGATCTCCCAAGCACAGAGAGTGAGTTGCTCGAACACCATGTGCTCTATGGTCCCTGCTTTAGGGCCAGACTCAGGCACCCAGAGGAACTGTGATTCATGGGAAAGATACCGGGTTACAGGGAGAGAGAAAGGAGAGGGAACCCAGACTAGCCCAACAAAACTG
>NW_011476143.1:0-214 GCF_000754665.1 Bison bison bison | reverse complement strand
CTCCTGAGAAATCTGTATGCAGTTCAAGAAGCAACAGTTAGAACCAGACATGGAAAAAGAGACTGGTTCCAAATTGGGAAAGGAGTACATCAATGCTATATACTGTCACTCCGCTTGTTTAACTTATATGCAGAGTACATCATGTGAAACGCTGGGCTGGATGAAGCACAAGCTGGAATCAAAATTGCTGGGAGAAATATCAATAACCTCAGAT
>NW_011476142.1:68512-79767 GCF_000754665.1 Bison bison bison | reverse complement strand
ACGGCTCTCTGCCTGCTGTTCCTGCCCAGCCTGGGTGACCTGCCCTGGCTCTTCATTCTGCCCGGAAGCGGCCGCACGACCCATCCTCACCTCCCCAGGCACGAACAATCACCCGTCCCTGGCCTTCTTGCTCAGTCTTCAAGACGCAACTCAAGCACCGCCTCCCCCAGGCAGGCTCCCTGGAAGCCCTCTGTCCTGCAGCTCCAGCACAGCCCTTGGGCGTGGGAGTCGCCCAGGATTTGACCTGTAGGGATACAGCCTACGTACTGTGTGCATCTTCTGTCTCCCCACGAATACTAAGTATCTGAAGGCAGGCGTTCAGTCTGTCCAGCTTGGATCTGCAAGCGTGTCCTGGCTTTCTCTCTCTGGTGCCTGACCTCCTGCTGGGGAGGAGGCGGGGCAGCAACCTGGCAACAGGCGCCCGACGGCTGGGCGAGCTGTGACGGCCTGGGGAAGAGGGTGCGGTGGAAAGGCAGGGACCTGTCCTCACGGTGGAGCCGCAGGGTGGGAAAAGGGGCCGATGACCTCCCGGATTCACTTTCTGCTTCACCACAGCCTCTGCCAGGCATTCCAGTGTCTTCCCCAGTCTTCATTCTGCGTGGTTTTCCCTCAGATTTTCTGTAATTGGTCTGCAGGTGGGGAAGCACCCAGGCTGCTGTGTTTGAGGGCAGGCAGCCCCTCGGAGAGTGGCCCCTGGTTGGTGAATTCCCATGAGCAGGCGGAGCTCAGCTGGGTGACATGCACTCTCAGGATGATGCTGGCGTCCTCCGGCACACCCGAGGGCTGTTTCTTCCTGGGCTGTTGTACTAGTGAGCTCAGGCTAAGTAACAAAGTACTGCTAACTGTGAGGCTCAAACGGCAGAAAATTACCTTCTCACCACCCTGGAGGCCGGGAGTCTGGGATCAAGATGCGGACACGGCGGTTTCTTCTGGGGCCTCTCTCCTGGCTTGTAGAAAGGCATCCCTTCTCTGGGTCCATCTGTGTGTGTCTGTGTCCTAATCTGATAAGGACACCAATCGAATTAGATTAGGACCCACCCCAGTGACCTCGTTTTACTTCACTCACCTCTTTAAAACCCCTCTCTCTCAGCATAGTCACATTCCAAGGTCTTAGGTGTTAAGGTGTCAATACATGGATTTGGGAAACACTTCAGCCCATCAGCCCTGGCAGCTCAGCTGGTTAAGAATCCGCCTGTAATGAAGGAGACCTGGGTTCAATCCCTGAGTTGGGAAGATACCCTGGAGAAGGGAACGGCTACCCACTCCAGTATCCTGGCCTGGAGAATCCCATGGATTGTATAGTCCATGGGGTCACAGAGTCAGATGCGACTGAGTGACTTTCACTTTCTTTTTTCAGCCCATCAAGCTGGGTGCAAGGTTCTTGGGCCACAGTGAAAGGTGGTGATGGGTTTAGGTGGTGCAGAAGGAGAGGGGAGTATGACTGTCACCCCAAAAGGCATTGTGGCACAGTAGAACGATGTGGGGGTCCCATCTGGAGCCCAGACACAGAGTCGCCTGATGGGAGTGGGTGCCGGTGAGGGGCAGTCCTGCAATGATTCTCTCCCCAGTTTCCCCAGCGCGGGTCACTCATCTGATGCAGGAGCTGGTGGTTCTGTGCACGTGGCTCTCTCCAAGGATGGCTTTCTCTCCAGCAGGAAGTCTCGGGGTCTGTCAAGGGCTGCTGGCCAAACAGCCTTTCAAATCAGGAGTATTTTTCAAACTCCCGAGTTGAACGCCAAGCATATTTCTTTAGTCTTTTAAAAAATTACATTAGCTCTTACAGCTATGGATTTATGCCTGCTGACAGTTGGGCTCTGTCTCATATGTTTGGGTCTTTAGTACCTTATATTTATTTTTATTATAAACAATACATTACTTCATATCTGTCTTGCTCCAAAACTTTTACATTTCTAAGTGGGTGACTTTTGCTTAAATTTTATTATTTGTAGATTCCGTCACGTGGTGATAAGAAAACAAGAGCTGTATACATCCTCTGTTTCCAGCACTGGCTGAGGGCCACGCTGGGTCCGCAGGAATCTGAGTGTGCCCCCTGCAGGGTGCCCACCTCGCAGGAATCTGAGTGTGCCCCCTGCAGAGTGCCCAGCTCGCCCACCTGCTGGCTCGTCTCCGCCCTGCCGCCCTTGTTCATCAGGCCCACAGAGCAGACCTCATCCTGTCTCCCTGCGTGGATAATAATTTTTCTTTTCCTTTGGTGTTTTCTTGCTGTCTTGGCCAGCTCACAAACGTTTCTTATCACTCTCCATCTTCGTTTGCATATTTGAACAATGTAAAAATGACCCCCCATGTTCACATGGAGTGTTTTTTTGCTATAAACTCCATTTTTCTTGACCAAAGCAGCTTTCTGTATTTTTTTTCGATCTGTGCTCTTCTTTATTTTTTAATTTTATACTCTCCTGCATTATTGTGTTTTCTGATATCTCTCCTAAGTAGTAAGACATTGCAATGTTGTTAAAAAAAAAAGAAGCAGAATCCTGATATGAGTTTTGACATAGTTTTAATCCTTTCCTCCTTCCCTTTCCTTGCTGGGTTGTAGTTTCTTTTCTTTCTTTCTTTTTTTTAGTAGATTTGCAGCGCTCTGTCAGATTCCAGTGAGCAGCACTCTAATTCGGTGACACATTCTTTTTCAGACTCTTTTGTCTTAGAGGTTATTGTTTCTGTTTTGTCTTTTTCTGTCCACAGTTTTTTCCCTTTTAGAAAAGAATATCTGTTGTACTGTTGTAGAAGGCAGACATCATGCTTTTTATTCTACCACTTACCTTTCTTTTTTAAACAAACAGTCCTAAACTTGCGTTTCTCTAATAATCAGACTCTAAAGAATAACTTGTGACCCCCTTCTATAGAAGACAGAAGGCTTTCCTCTTTCTCTTTTTTAAAAAAAATTGCTTATTTTTATTTTTAAACATTTTTTGGCTGCATCTCACGGCATGTGGGATCTTAGTTCTCCAATCAGGGAAGGAACCCTTGCCCCCTGAAGTGGAAGGCGGGCTCTTAGCTGCTGGCCCACGGTGGAAGAACCTTCTCTTCCTCTTCATCCCTTCTCTAAGTGCATCTACGGCCTCAGAATCTGGAAACCTCGCGCTCCCTGCTATAACGTTTGAATCACCCTGAGGTGTTAAGTGCTCTCTGTGTGGTTGGCGTTGTCGTATTAATAACTTCGTTTTAAACCAGTGTCGCAGCAGCGCTCTCCCCGCTGGGCAGTACTCCGTTCTCTTGTTTCCATCTGGCTCCCACTCCCCAGACATGCACTTCCCAGCACGACACCGCCCCGGCGTATGAGTTAAAACGGATCCTGTGGGTCTTTGAAGAATCACGTTTGTGGGGGCATGTTTCTGGGGCATCTTTCCGATCTTAGGTCCTGATGCTTCCTACACAGACGTGCCGGCCTCTGGCAGCCTTCATTGTGGGAAATGTGAGCGCAACTTGGCTGCAGCTTCTTTCAAGATCATCTACTTATTTTTCCTCTTGGGAGCTCTTCAGACGCCTCGATTTTCCTGAGAATGGATCACCTGACCACATTTTGCTGCTCTGAGTTTTCACTTTTCCCTGCAGTCTTGCTTCTGGGTGCTTCTGCGGCTTCCTTTTCTACCTCCTTTGGGACTTCCTAGTAATTGGGGTCAGGCAATGTGAGACCAGAGGACAAGATGGCTGGATGGCATCACTGACTCAATGGACATGAGCTTGAGTAAGCTCTGGGAGTTGGTGATGGACAGGGAGGCCTGGCGAGCTGCAGTCCGTGGGGTCGCAAAGAGTCAGACACGACTGAGCGACTGAACTGAACTGAACTGATGTGAGACCACCATCCTCCCTGGCTTCTTGCTTCCATGTTTTTCTTTTCCTTTTCATTTGCATTTTGAAAATGTTTCTCAAACTCTCCCTCTGTATCACAGTTTTGCTTTTCTCCAGCTTCCAGCCTGCCATCTCTTCCTCCCTTAAAGGTTTTATTACAGCCACTGCGTTGCATTTCTTGAGATCCAGAGAGGGGCTTATCTAGGGTTCTGTTTGGGGTTCTGTTGCTTTGAGCTGTGATGAAAGAAAAACGAGTTTGAGCCTTGAAAGTGTGAAGACAGGAGAGCGCAGATAGCCGTCTGGCTTGGGTCAGCAGTGCCCAGCCTCTCGGTCTGGTTTTCATCCTGGTCCGGTTCAGCATCGTGCGCACTAAGTAGCTCAGTTGTGTCTGACTCTTTGCGACTCCATGGACTGTAGCCCTCCAGGCTCCTCTGTCCATGGGATTCTCCAGGCAAGGATACTGGAGATAGTGGGTTGCCGCACCCTCCTCCAGGGGATCTTCCCAACCCCAGGATCAAACTCAGGTCTCTTAAGTCTCCTGCACAGTGTCCTGTCCATCTAAAGACAGAGCTGTGGGGCCACACCTCTCTCCCTTTCCTCCGTGGATGTAGGAGCTGCTGGAAGATGCATCAGAGCCCAGGCCTGGCTGAGCCAGACTTCCATGTGGGTCTTGCTCTGAGCTGCAGTGCAGCGTGGACATGTCACAGGAGCCTGGCACATCCTCCGGAGGGCGGGTGCCCTGGGGTAGGAGGGCTGCCTGCTGCAGACAGGCCCCCTCGCTTTCTCTCCACTGCACCCCAAATCTGCACCTCTGTTCCAAGGATCTGGAGCAATGGTCTGAGGGTGATGTAATGCTTGCAAAGTACACAGAGCTGTGCCCAGCTTGTCATAAATGTTTAATACACTTCAGCTACTTTTATTGTTAACTCAAAAACCCCACTTTTATTGCAGTCGAATGTGCTATATAGACATGTACGCATTGCTGTGGATGGAATTGTGTTCCTCCAAGATTCATATGCTGAAGTCTTAACCCCCAGGACCCCAGAACGTGGCCTTATTTGGTAACAGGGTTGATGCAGTCATCATTAGTTAAGATGAGGCCGTTAGTGTGGGCTCTTACCCGGTCTGACCCGTGTCTCTGTCAAAAGGGGACATTTGGATGCAGGCACACCTAGGGAGGAGGCCACGAGGATGGAGCCAGGAATCAGAGTGATGCTTCCACAAGCCAAGGGTCGTGGAAGATGCTGGCAACCATCAGGAGCCTGGAGAGAGGCCTCGGGAGGAACCAGCCCCGCCAGCACCTTGATCTCGGACTTCTGGTCTCTGGAACCGAGACAATTTCTGCTGTCTAGGTCCCCGGTCTGTGTTACGGCACCCCCAGGACACTAATACATGCCTACCCCTTCTCCAGAGTATCTTTCTGACCTAGGAATCGAACCGGGGTCTCCTGCATTATAGGCGGATTCTTTGCCCACTGAGCTGTCAGGGATCCCACAGTAGCACGCATATCTGTACGTTTCGCATTGTAAGTGGGTTTTTATGAGCTGGACACGTTGTGTAGCTAGCACGGTGCTCAGGTTAAGAGAAGGAGCACTGAGCACCCAGCAGACGCTTCCTTCCAGCCCCGGGGGTAGGGCTGGGTTTCCTGCCCTCAGCGGGACACAGGCCCGCCTCCTCACTCCCCGGGGGGCCGGGTGGTGTGTGAGTCCTCCTCTTCCTCGTCACCGGGGCTGTGTGTCCACTGTGGGCGTCAGGCGGCTCCAGGCTGTCACCGTAGCAGCTGCTGTGATGTTCCGGCAGGAGTCTATGGCACCTCCGGGGTGTGTTTCCCCCGCATGTCCCGGGTGGAACCCTGGGATCGTGGGGTGGGCGAGCGTTCCACCAAGCGTGTTTCCCGCCCCACCAGCAGTGGTGTGAGGGGCCAGCTGGGCTGCAGCCTTGCCAACACTTGGGATCACCTGTCTTTTCATCTTAGTTAGGCTGGTGGGTATGGAAGCGTGTCACATGACGGTTTGAAAATTTGCAATTTCCTGGTAACCAGTGATGTTGAAGACCTTTGGATATGCGTGTCTCCACGAGTTTCCTCTTTTGCGAAGTGCTCTTCACCTTTTCTGTCCATCTTTCTATGCTCTTGTCAGCATCTCTGTACCCATTTGTATGAATTCTTTACCTGTTTTAAGTCGTTTTTCACTTACACGCATTGCATGGCTCCTTACGGTGTCTTTTGATGACAAGAAATTTTTTCCCATATAGCTTAATTTATCAAACATTTTGAGGTGAATGCTTTCTGTGTTTGTTTAAGAAATCTTTGCTTAGGCTGAAGTCACGAAAACGTTTACTTGTGTTTTCCTCTAAAAGCTTTCTCGTTCTATGTCTCACTCGTAGGTCTCAGCCCACCTGGGATTTATTGTTGGTATGGTGTGAGGTAGGGATCAAGATCTTCTTTCCATCTGCCTGTCCAGTCGACTCCGTGCTGTTGTTTGAAGGGTGGTCCTCCCTGTCCGTCCTGACGTAGCACTCAGGTTTCACCTGTGCTGCAGGTCAAGTGACCGACCACACAGAGGTGCGTGGGTTTCCGGACTCTCTCATGTCCCATCTGTCAGTCTGTCTGTCTTTATACTGATGAAGAACTAAAGAGCGTCTTGATGAAGGTGAAAGAGGAGAGAGAAAAACCTGCCTTAAAACTCAGCATTAAAAAAGCTACGATCATGACATCTGGTCCTGTCGCTTCATGGCAAATAGAAGGGGAAAAAGTGGAAGCAGTGACAGACTTTATTTTCTTGGGCTCCAAAATCACTGCAGAACCATGAAACCATGAAACTGAAAGATGCTTGCTCCTTGGATGAAAAGCTATGACCAACCTAGACAGAGTATTAAAAGGCAGAGACATTACTTTGCTGACAAAGGTCCATCTAGTCAAAGCTATGTTTTTTCCCTAGTCATGTATGCATATGAGAATTGGACCATAAAGAAGGTTGAATACTGAAGAATTGATGCTTTTGAACTGTGGTGTTGGAGAAGACTCTTGAGAGTCCCTTGGACTGCAAGGAGATCCAACCAGTCCATCCTAAAGGAAATCAGTCCTGAATATTCATTGGAAGGACTGATGCTGAAGCTCTAATACTTTGGCCACCTGATGTGAAGAACTGACTCATTGGAAGAGACCCTGATGCTGAGAAAGATTGAAGGCAGGAGGAGAAGGGGGCGACAGAGGATGCGATGGTTGGATGGCATCACTGACTCGATGGACATGAATCCGTGCAAATTCCAGGAGACAGTGAAGGACAAGGGAGCCTGGCACGTTGCGGTTCATGGTGTCACAAAGTCGGACACGACTTCGAGACTGAACACCGACAACAAGTACCATCAGCACCTGTCTTCATTACGCGTTGTGTTGAAGCGTGCTCTGCTGGCTCCGTTCTCCTGGCAGGGCTAAGTGGCAGAAACTCTCTTTTGGTTTTCAGTTTCGGAGGCTTGACACGTCCCGTCAGAACCTGGCACTGCGGCAGCTGTGTGACTCAGCCCGACTGTCTCATCCTCACCCTCTTCAACGTGGAGAAAACTATCCCTGTCTTGGAGTCTCGTGCAAGGAGATGAGGCCACGTGGACCCAGGTGCCTGGCACGCAGTGCAAATGTTCGTGATGAATGTACAGTTTAGTGGTGACAGAGCAGACCGGAGCTGGGCGGCCTGCTTCACGTCTCGGCTTCTCTGAACACGTGACCCTGGGAGAGTGACCTCACGTGCGGCCTGACCGCCTTGAACTGGGGAGAACTGTCTACTTGTTGGCTTAGTGCTCCTGGGGTAATGGTGTCCTCCACGCAGCCCCCCACGGTCCGCAGGCGAGGCTGCTGGTGGCCGGGGCTGGGCCAGGCACCTGTCCTGATGCACCTGTGTCCCACCCGAAGCACTTGGCGTGTGGGGCAGCCGGCTGGCAAGGACTGAGCCCCCAGTGTGGGTACACCACCACTGCCTGCCTGGGTCGGCACTCCGCAGACCCTGTCTTCTAGAATCTTCCTCACGTGGATCAGCAAGTCTATTTGAGAAAAAGGATGTTCGTCTAAGCCCTCGGTCCTGAGCTTGTCTTCCTGTGCAGTTTTGACAGCCTCGATGCTGATGCTCTTTTTGGCTGTCACTCACCGTCCCATGAGGAGGACAGCTCCCTCCATGGGGGTCTGGTTTCCTCTTCTGTCCCAGCGAGGGGCGGGCTGAAGCCCCTGCCCGGGACTGCAGAGCAGGTGACTGTGAGTGCATGTCACGGCCTGTGACCGGCTGACTGCTCCTGTGGGACACGCGTCCTGCTCCACGCACCCCCCCCACCAGGCATGGTCCCAGGGATGCACAGAGCAACGCTGGGCCACCTTTCAGCGCGGAACCAGCTAGGAGAGGTCACCCTGGGGCTTCTCAAAGCCATTTCTGGGCTCAGTTTGCTGTGGAAACCAGGAAGGAAAAGCAAGCTCAAGGGGTGATTCCTCCAGGGAGACGTAGGCCCCCTTAGCTCAGTGCCCTGGGCACGGCCGTCAGCCCGGCACGCCCGAGGGGACTCCAAGAGGAGCCTGGCCTGCCCCTGTCTCCGCCGTCCTCAGCACCTCCACAGCCTGCTGGCCTGGGGACCGGATCCGGGGTCTGGGAGCAGGGGACTGGGGCTCACGGAGGGCCCACAGCTCCGGGGGCATCGGGCTGCCCTCTGCCCTCCTGTCACTCTGTGCTGCCCCTTCTCTCCCTGTGGGGTGGCCATGTGCTCCCTGCCTCCGGGGTAAACAAGGCCTCTCTCTCTCTCCTTTCCTGTTGGGGGAGGGTGCCTTGGCTGCCCCTTTGAGAGGGCTCGCGACGGACGGGGCGATGAGACAGAAGCTTGGCTGCCATGGCCCCGCCCCAGCTCCCCCAGCCCCTGTGCGGCTCCTGGGGGCCGAGGGTCCCCAGCAGTGAGGTTTGCAGGGGCAGCTCTGAGCTCTGAGCGTGGGCAAGCCAGGGCAGCCAGGGCCACCCTCACAGTGTCAGAGGTGTGTTTTCTTGGTAATTCCTAGTTGCAAGAATGCAGGTGAAGGAGCCTGAGAGGTGATGCAGAAGCAGCCAGCACCGTAGAGGACGCTGGACAGGAGGGTGCTGTGGGATCTCAGAAGAAAAAATGATAGATTGAGGGATGGATGGGTGGTGGGTTGTTTAAATGACTGAGTGTTGGTTGGTTGGATGGATATGTGAGTGGGAGGCTAGGGTAGTTCCTGGGTTGTAGACGCGAGGCGGATTAATTGATATGTGATTAGATTATTGAATAAGTGGTTGTATAGGTGGTTGTAGGGGGCTTCCCTGGTGGCTCAGATGGTAAAGAATCTGCCCGTAATGCAGGAGACCCAGGTTCGATCCCTGGGTCAGGAAGATCCCCCGGAGGAGGGCATGGCGACACACTCCAGTATTCTTGCCTGGAGAATCTCCATGGGCAGAGGGGCCTGGTGGGCTACAGTCCATGGGGTTGCAAAGAGTTGGACATGACTGAGTGACTAAGTTCAGCACATGGGTGGTTAGGGCTAGGGAGTGGGGGATGGATTCCTGGTTGGATGGATGGGTGGATCCATGAATTGTTGATGGACAAATGGATGACTGGGTGGATGTACTAGTCATCAGTTGGATGATCATGGTTGAATGGCTAGATAATCATCTGCTACGTGTATGTTGGGTAGATGACTGGTACGTGGATGAGGACCAGGTCAGCAGCTGGGCGTGTGGGTGGATGGGTGGCTGTGCAGGTAGGTGGACAGTGGGTGGATGGTTTCATAAAAGGATGCTGTAAGTGGGTGGTGGGTGGAAGTGCTTGTCCAGGTTGAATGGTGGAAGGTGGGTTTAGCTGGGTGTGTGGATGGGTGACTGGAGAACTGGACTGGTGATGTTGTGAGTGGGGAGGACTTGGTGGCCGGATGAGTGGGTGCAGGAAGGCCGGCTGGCTTGACCATGGGGTGGGTCCTCACCAGCCAACCCTGCCACCCTCCTGTTCCCTGGGGGGCTGGTGGGACTGGGTCCCAGGGGGAGACGGTGCTTTGTTCCCAGTCTCCCTCCTGACACCCCACAGATGAGGCTCTCCTGGTCGCCATGGACTTAGAGCCCTGAGTGTCTGTTCTCCGAGGCCCCATTCTTCTCAGGAAGCCCCAGCCCAACAAGGGCCCTTCTCGGGTCTTCTTGACCTGGAATCTTGGCCATGGGGGTGCTCAGGGCGCCTGCTGTAGTGATTTCCTGAGAAGCAGTGGGTGACGGCAGCTGTTCCATCCAGAGGCTGAGGCTGGGGCTTATAGGAGACGCTGACCAGACAGAAAAAGCCTGTGTCTCCTGTAGCTGCTTCCTGCTTAAAAGTCAAGGAGCCGAAACCCACGGCTGCCAGGAGAATCCAGTTGCAAGAAAGGAGCAATTTCATAGCTTGGCCGTACTGGGCCTGGAATTCCCTGTGGACTAGTGTTAGCTTCAGTGACTGGGTTCTCATGGGCTCTGTTAGAAGCTTCTAAAGCACCCCTTCCAGATCTCCAGGGATGCAGCTGCCCCAGGGGCCCTCCTTCCCTGCCCCCTCCCTCCACTGGGCACCACAGCTCCTTCTGCCGGAGCAGCTCCAGCGCCCAGCGGGGAGGATGCTGGGCCTCCAGGGGCCCCTTCTAGGCTGACCACAGGGCTGCCCTTACCTTATAAACCCCGCAACATGCAGAGAGCTGGTGGGCTTCTTGGGCTGGCATCTGGTTTTATGGGTGAGGACAAGGAGGCGGCCAGAGGAAGGGGAGCTGGGCTGAGGTCTCTTGTGGGTCCTGCCACAGCCAGGGCAGTCTCTGGCCTTTGATTCTGGGTTCTGGAGCCTCACATTCATGGGCAGTCGTGGCTCACCAATGCCTTCCGGCCACCACTGGACACCTGGCCCATTCAATATCCCGACTGCCAGCAGGTGACGGCCGAGCTGCTCAGCTTGCCTGCAGACAGTGACAGGATGCGTCCCTCACCTCTTCATTCCTCCGCAGGTCACTTAGCTCCTCCAGGCAGGGAGAGCTGTCCGTTGATGCCGTGTGCTAATACCGGAGCCGTGGGCCCCTGGGCTTTGGCACGTGCTGTTTCTTTGGCCTGAAAAAGGCTTCTCTTCCTTCATCCTTCAGCTTAGCCATCCCCTCCTCCAGGAAGCCCTCTCAACTCTCAGTCCATGTGTTCTGGGTTATTGCAACACCTCTCTTTACTCCAGTGCAGCACAGGATCCAGGAACGGCCCACAGGAGGCGCCCCGTGTCCCTCTAGCCCCGGTGAGGGACCCACAGTGGGCAGATCAGTGCCGAGCACGGGACTATGGCTGCTGCTGCTGGTCTTGCTATGCTTCCAGGGCCATCCAGCCCCGCTCTGGGGAGAAGTTGTCTGAGGATGAGTCCAGTGCAGAAGAAAGCAGTGAGAAACAGCCAGAGGCGATGACACGGAGTCCCTGGATCCAGCCTTG
>NW_011476142.1:66575-68412 GCF_000754665.1 Bison bison bison | reverse complement strand
TTCTCTAAGGTGCTGTTGCTGCTGCTAAGTCACTTCAGTCGTGTCCAACTCTGTGTGACCCCATAGACGGCAGCCCACCAGGCTTCCCCATCCCTGGGATTCTCACAATTTCTCAATTACAGGAGCCAGGAAATCAATTGCAATTTTAAATTTAAAAAATGAATAAATAATTATTTAAAAATTATTGCACATTTTGCATTTTTATTTTAGATTTAGTTTTGCTTGAGCTGGTTTGAGTCAGCCCCTGTTCCTTACAGCTGACCGGAAAAACGTCAGACGCTTTCCCACTGATCTTGGAGGCAGGCCTTGAGGCTGCGGCTTTTCCAATAGGTTGGCTTAAGCCGGTCCTCAGCAGGACTTTAGCACCAGCTGTGCCTTTCACATGAGGACTTCACAGTTCACAGAGCCGGAGTTGGGCAGGACAGAGGTGGCCAATGCCCAAGGCCTGGGGAGGCTGTGTAGGCTCCAGGGCCACGCAGGCCGCTGGCAGCAGTGCCAGAATCTTGGCTCTCTGTGCACTGATGTTGAAAAGAAGTATGGAGACTGAGTTTTGAAGGAGAAAACAAAAGGCAGATAGCTTTATTCTTTGCCAGGAGAAGGCAGAAACAGACCCAGCTAATGTCTCAAGAACCATCCCCCACCCCACCTTCCTGGGGAAGAGAGGAAGTTTATATCCTGGGGCTTGTGGTCTGGGAGAGGCGATAAGGCTCAGAGAAATGAAGGGCTTGAATTTTTTTTCCTTTCCTCTGCAAACGTTTGGCCAAAGCTGGTGTCAGGCAGCTCACCAACCAGGTCTGGCGTCCCTGAAGTTGTCGGCCTGACTTTCCTTTTGAAATGCAGAATGCTACAGGGAGCTTGTGCTGGGGGAAGAAGGTCAGGTGCAGAGTGTGATTCACAGGCAGTTAGAGAGTGATTAGCTTTGCGCAGCTCTGTGAAGGCCGAGTGGGGCTACAAGTGTGTGTTAGGAGTAACAGCTAAAGACTAACCCAGCCTGCTTAACTCCTTCAGGCCCATTTGTGCTGTTTCTGCAGCCTGTTCCTTATTTTCTATCAGAAAACTCTCACTTCTATTTTTGCTCAAACAGCGGGCCCAGGGCCCAGGGCCCAGCCTTCTGCTCCAGGAAGTCCAGCTCGGACGTCACTGACTCTGTGGAGCTGGTTTGTCCCCGATGGAGGGGGACCCCCCAGGGCCGGCCTCAGGGCCTGGCCTTGGATGAATCCCGGGGTGTCCCAAGGCCTCGGGGGGCTGGCGGCAGGGCCTTGGCCAAGGACAGTCCACTGCTTCCTGGAGGCCTCCTGCTGCCCGCCTGGCCCCATGAGGGACATGTCAGTGGGCAGGGCTCTGCAACCCCACAGGGTCCCGAATTGATTTCAGTCCAGAGAGATGTGCTCGGTGGGGCCAGAGAGAGCTGGGCGAAGCTGCATTTGAGAAGAGCTTCAGGCCCAATGTGTCGCATCCACCCCGCCCGCTGTGCCTAAGGGGCCCCTGGGAGGGGAAGGGGGGTGTGGTGGGGGACCCACAGCCTCTCCCAGGCCGACCTGGGTTGTGCTGAGGGTGGAGTGGGCCCTGGGCTCTCCCGGACAGGTCCCTGCTGGGGTGTCAGAGGTGGGCTTCTCAGGCATACAAGGATGGAGTTATCCCCAGAGACCCCAGCCCGGGAGCCTGGGCTGGGCTTGGTAACTGGGAGAGACTCGCTGTGTCAGAGAGGACACAGAGGCCAGGGCAGCAGCTGGCCTTGACCCCTGAGGCCTGGGCTGACCCCACTGCCCTCCTGCTGGCCTGTGGCTGCCAGCCTGGCACCACCCCGAGCCTGGAGGTGGGCCCAAATGCCCTTCTT
>NW_011476142.1:65199-66314 GCF_000754665.1 Bison bison bison | reverse complement strand
CTTTGGCAGAGGAGGACCCCCTGCCCTGCCCACCCAGGCTGGCCTGTCGCTGCAGACCGCGGGGGAGGGGAGTTGTGATAGAGTTGGGGGTCGGCGTGGGGCTCCTGTTTCTGGGGGCGAGCTGGAGCCCCAAAGCAGGTGGGACTGCGAGGGGATGAGGATCCACTGTGGGCAGGGGCGGTGGCCTAGGGGGAGATGCTGGCCCTGGAGCTGCACAGATGTGGTTACGGGCCCGACTTTGCCGGCGCTGGTGAAGGTTACCGTGTACTGGGGCCGAGCCCGGCAATGTGAAGCACTGCTTCATTTTCACAGGAGCCCATGATGCCGGCGTTCGTGGGCGAGGGAAAGAGGCCCACGGAAGGGAGACGGCCTGCCTGAGTCAGAAGTACCCGGCCGCGGCTGGAGCTCCTGGGCCCACGCGTCCTCTGGTGCCCCGAACCCCGAGTTCACCGTCCTTTGAGAGGGTGGCATTGCCGGGCACGCCCCCCACCCCTCAGCCCCCGCTCTCAAGGCTGGCTGCCCAGACGCCTGGAGAGGACACTGTCTCCCTTGACGATTTGGCCGCAAGAGGGTTCTGAGTGGTCTGGAGACGGCGCTTCCTGGAGAGCGAGCTGTCCTGCCTCCAGACTCTGGACCCCCTCTCCGTGTTCCTCTCCATGCTCCCCTCCTGCCCTCCTCCGCTCAAGAGTGCACATTCATCTGAAAATTGAACTTGCCACCAGAGGAGAGAGACGGGGAGGACAACGCGGCCCCACCCTGGCCCACAGCACTAGGACCCTGCCTCCCACAGAAGACCAGAACCCGGTCCTGCCACTGGTCCCACCCGTCCTGAGCCAGCACATATCGGGCGCTCAGCGCGCTGGACGCAGGACTCCACCGAGGGCGAACTCGCCCCTCCCACTCCTGGGCTCTCAGGGTCCTGGGGTTCCGGGGCCGCCCCTGAGTTCCTCTTGAAGACTTCCCAGGGCCCCACCAGGGCGTCCTGTGGGGAGGCCCCTTAGAGGTGAGTGTGGGTTCTCCACACTCGCGGGGGCGTTGTCTGGGAGCCTGGGGGTTCCAGGTAGGGGGAGGGCTAGGTGAGTAGTGGGATGATCCAGATGGGCGGGGGGGACCCA
>NW_011476142.1:50228-64885 GCF_000754665.1 Bison bison bison | reverse complement strand
CGGAAGGACCTGGAGCTTGGAAAAGTCCAGGCACACTGCTTCTTTGGGCATGAATATCTGACCTCACTTTTTAATTTAAATAGAGTGATCATTTCAAAGACCGTTTCAAAGAACAAGCTATAAAAACTCTGCTCTGCAAATGTTTCTCCATCAATTCAAACAGACGGTGTTTACCCTGGGCAAGAACCAACAAACTCGAAGCCTGGAGTCCTCAAATCATAGCCGAGACGGAGGCCAAGGAACAGGACTGAGGCGGGGATGTGGGGAGGCGGGGTGGGTGGGAGACGGCCCCACCCGAGATGGGCTGGGGCCGGGGGCGGTCCTCGCGGTGGACACACTGCCGGGTCCTTGATCTGCATTTCAGCCGGACAGTCTCCTGCCTGCCCCTCCCCACGCAACTGGGCAGGGGGGCCCTTCCTGAGCTCAGGCCCCCAGCACTATGATTAACATAACGCCAGGCCACCCCTGCCCACTCTTGGAGCTCTCACCAGGCTGTGCAGCTGGCCGCCCCCCCACCCCCCACTGCCCTGGAACAGCCCCTCATTCATTCAGTCAGTCGTGTTAACTGTCTCCATGGGCAGCGGTCCCTGATGCTTGGAGCAGATGCTCAGGGAGGCTTGTCCAGTGAGCTCGGTCACATAGGGAGTAACCACGGCGGTTGAGACCACGAGCAGCCCCGAGGCTGAGCGTTTCCAGTCCCAGCTCATGGGGTCTGCAGAAGGACCCGGGGTGGTTGTAGGTGCTGCTGCAGCCCCTCGAAGAAAAGCTGAGAGAGAGAGGGCCAGGGCCTTGAAGGAGCAGGCTGGGAACCCGGCTCACCCTGCATCACGTAGCAGCCAGCCCCAGATCTAACTGCAAAGCAAGCCTTTCCTGAGGTGCTTTGTTCTTCCCCAGGCAGGAGAGGCTTGGGATCTCCTGGGCAGCAGAAGTGAGGTCCACTGACCCATAAATACCACTGGTCCGGAGGACTCACTGTGCATCATGCAGGGTGCCAGGCAGTGGAACAGTGCAGCTCTCAAGGAGCCCCTGGTCCGGTTGGGGAGGCTGGCAGGACAGACGATGGTGGGGTGGGGAAGAGGGCAGGGTGCAGCCAGGTGAATGCCCAGCGGGCACGGGGCCGGGGGGCTCTGGGAGGGGCTGATGCCCACACAGATATTAAGCACAGAGCAAGCTGGCTGGGCAGGGGTAGCGGGGGTTTGGGTGTCAGCTGAGGAGTCTGGTTGTAAGTGAGAGAAAGTCAGACTTCCCCAGTGGCTTACCAGTAAAGAACCCACTTGCAATGCAGGAGACACAGGAGACTCGGGTTCGATCCCTGGGTGGAGAAGATCCCCTGGAGGAGGGCACGGCAGCCCACTGCAGTGTTCTTGCCTGGAGAATCCCATGGACAGAGGAACCTCGCGGGCCACAGTCCATGGGGGTCGCAGAGTCTGACTTGACTGAGCGAATAAGCACGTGAAGGTGAATGGCTTCCCCAGTGGTGCTAGCGGCAAAGAACCTGCCTGCCAACGCAGGAGACATAAGAGACGGGGGCTCGGGCCCTGGGTCGGGAAGAGCCCCGGAGGAGGAAACAGGAGAAAATCCCATGGTCAGAGGAGCCTGGTGGGCTAGAGGGCATGCAGTCGCAGAGTTGGACGCAGCCGAAATGACATAGCGTGAAAGACATACAAAGAGAAAGTGACTTTGACAAGAAGAGTTAATGAGAGAGAGGAGAGGAGAAAGGCAGCTCCCCTGATGATGAAGCTAGGGATGATCACACTAGGTGAAGTCGGTCAGAAAGAAAGACAAAGACTGCACGACATCACTAGTACGTGAAATACACAGTGAAGCAGAGACAGACTCACAGCCAGAGAGGACAGTCTTGCGGAGGCCAGGGAAGGGGGCAGGAGGGGCGGGGGAGGGCCGGGGGAGGCTGGAGCGCGAGGGGGGTGAGCAGGTGCCGGCTAGTGAACGACGAGGGCCTGCTGTGCAGCGCTCTGGGTGCTTGGTCGCTCAGTCGCATCTGACTCTCGGCGGGCCCATGCACTGCAGCCCGCCAGGCTCCTCTGTCTGTGGGATTCTCCAGGCAAGAGTACTGGAGTGGGTTGCCATGCCCTCCTCCAGGGGATCTTCCGACCCAAGGATCAAACCCAGGTCTCCCGCATTACAGGTGGATTCTCTACCGGTCTGAGCCCCCAGGGAAGCCCACCAGGATAGCCCAGGGAACTATATTCAGTATCCTGTGATAAACCACAATGGAAAGGAATATGAGGAAGAATGGATATGTGTGTATAACTGAATCACTTTGCTGTCCAGCAGAAATGAACATAACGTGGTAAATCAACTATACTTCAATTAAAAAAAAATCACAGAACGGGAGTAGGGATTTCCACTTCCAGCCAAAATGATGTAGTGGGGAACAATGAAAAACAACAAAAAAGCCAGACAAAAGATATGACCCGATGGTGTTTAGGACATCAAATAGCATTCAGCTAAGGGGTATGGTCACTGGGATACCGGAGGGGAGCCCAGGTGGGGAGAATCGTAGACATTAACACAGGAAGTTATCCATCATCAACCAGCAAGGGAGATACAGTGGAATCACAACAAATTCAAGGTTAATCCAAAAGAAGACATAAAAATAGGAAAAATAGGAAAAGGAACCAAAAAAAAAGTGGGAAAAGAAATAGCAAAGTGGTAGATTTAAACTCAATCATTAATAATTACAGTAACTATAAGTGTTGTAAACAGTCCGGTATAAAGGCAGAGGTTGTCGGCTGGATAGAGAAAAAGTAAGATCCGATAATGTGCTGTTTATAAGGGACTTTATTTTTTAAAATGGAAGTGGTTTTAATTTACAATATTGTGTTAGTTTTAGATGTATAGCAAAGTTATTCATATATGTATATTAGATTATTTTCCATTATATGTTATTACAAGATATTGTATGTAATTCTCTGTGCTGTACAGTAGCTCCTTCTTGTCCATCTGTTTTATGTAGTAGTGGGTGTATGTTAATCCCATATAATTAGCTGATGGGATTAATCCCTTGGTCCCAATTAATCCTCCCTTTCCCCTGTGGTGACTATATTAATCCTCCCTCTCCCCTTGGTAACTACATTCATCCTCCCTCTCCCCTTGGTAACTATATTCATCCTCCCTTTCCCCTTGGTGACTACATTCATCCTCCCTCTCCCCTGCGGTGACTGTAAACTTGTGTTCCACGTGAGTCTCTTTCTGTTCTGTATACAGATTCATTTGTACTATTTTTCAGAGTCCACATTAAGTGATATCACATATGTATTTCTGTCTGATTTACTTCACCTAGGTCCATCCCTGTGGCTGCACATGGCGATATTTCATTCTTTTTGATGGCTGAGTAATATTCCACTATACACATATATATGCTTATTGGATACATATTGATATACATACACACACACAGCCTTAAGCAACTGAACCACCCAACTGACCTGACATCTGTAAGCACTCTTTTCTACTGCAGTGGAAATATTCACAGAGAATTTTCACCAAGACAGACCAAATTCGAGTCATACAATTGGTCTCTGGAACCTGAACGAATTCCGGTGGTTTAAAGTGTGTTCTCCGGACACAGTGGAACTAAACCAAAATTCAACCGCAGCAGCAGAATGCTAGCTAGCCAACCCAAAATATGTGGAAACCAACGAATACACTTCCATATAACCCTTGAGTCAAAGGAGAAAGCAGAAGGAAAATGAGAACCTGTTTTGAAGCAAACGACGTATCAGAATTTACAGCGTGTATCTGGAGCAGTACTTTGAGGGAATGCTTGCATCAGAAAAGACGACTGGTCTCAGATCAATGAACTTAGCTCCCACCTTTAAGAAACAGGAAGAAGAAGAGCAAATTGAAGACAGGAAACAAATCAGAAGAGAGGAAACCATAAAAAGAGTGGAAAATCTGTGGACTAGAAAACAGGAAAATAATAGAGAAAACAAATGAAATCACAAGACCCTTCTTTGGAAGATCAACACAGTTGATAACCTCTAGCCAGAGTGATCAGGAAAAAGAGGAAGAGGACACGTATCTGCAACATCAGGATGGAGGGAGGTGATTTCATCAGATTCTACAGGTAATTGAATGGTAACAAGGACTATGATGAATAACTTCAGGCTGGTAAAGGATGACTTAGATGAAACAGACAAGTTCCTTGAGAGACACAAACCATCAAAGCTTGCTGGAGAAGAAACAGCATCTGAGCAGCTCCACCTGCATTGATGAAATCGAATTCATGGTTAAAACCTTTCCATAAAGCGAACTCCAGGCCCACCGCTCCATTGGAGGGGTCTACGCCAGGCCTGAGGAACAAAGGAAACCAGTGTGTACATTCTCCCAGGAAACTGGAGAGGAAGCCCCTGCCCTGCTCGCTTACCGGTTCCCTGTGTCTCTGCCGGGGGTCGGGGGTGTTGAGCTGAAACAGAGGATACTCTCCACTCTCGAGTGTCAGCACTTGGCTGGGATATCCATTATTGCTGTTGTTCAGTTGGTCAGTCGTGTCCGACTCTTTGCGATACCATGGAAAGCAGCATGCCAGGCCTCCCTGTCCATCACCAACTCCCAGAGCTTGCTCAAACTCATGTCCACAGAGTCGGTGATGCCATCCAACCATCTCATCCTCTGTCGTCCCCTTCTCCTCCCGCCTTCCATCTTTCCCGGCATCAGGGTTTTTTCCAATGAGTCAGTTCTTTGCATCAGGTGGCCAAAGTATTCAGCTTCAATACCAGTCCTTCCAATGAATATTCAGGACTGGTTTCCTTTAGGATGGACTGGTTGGGTCTCCTTTCTGTTCAAGGGACTCTCCCGATGTTCATGGGTAGTGCCAAATGCTCAGGCCGGGCAAACATCCATTTAATCAGCACCGCCTCATCCCGCCCCCTGCAAGCATAGAGTACATGTTACTTTGTGGACTTTTCACAGCCCCCACAGTGCTAAGAATTATTTTCCTGATTTTCAAGATGAGGAAACAGGTTCAGAGAGGGCGGTGACTTGGCCATTGACATGCAGGCAGAGAGCAGAGATTCCAGGCCTGTGAGCCTGCAGCAGCTCTGCTTCTGAATAGGGTCATGGTGCTCCCAGCAAGGCTGGTGGGAGGGGTGGCATTGGTCTAATGTTGATGACACGCAGGACTCAGGGAGGGTGGGTGACAGGTCAGCGGGAGGAGGAGGACTTGTGAGCTCTTAGGGCACCATGACCGTGCCGCCTGCTTGGGGCAGAGGGGAAGGCTTGGCTGGCAAATGGGGCTTCACCCAGGGGCCCTTGGGCAGGGGGTGGCAGGTCGTGGGAGCCCAGGGAGGTTCTAGAGCAGGTGTGTGGGCAGGTGAGGACAGAGCCCCAGGAGGAGGACTGGGGTAGCGCAGGGCAAGAGGACGGGGTGGGGAGTTCAGAGCCATTCCTGCAGTGCCAAGCTCAGGCCAGAGTCGGGAGAAGCAGGCAAGCGGATCTAGGAGGAGACCTGTGCTGGGAAGGGTCACATCAGAGGGGGCTCAGAGTCCGGGGGCGCAGGACGCCATCTGGGCAGGAGGTCTAGGAGGGGCGTGGATCTGGGGGGCGTTCAGGGAAGTTGAGATTTGGGAGCAGAGGGCTGGGGGTGGGGAGCCGCCTGGCACATCCAGGCCCAGGGAGAGGACTTGGGCCGGAGACAGGGAGGTGGAAGTGGAGGCCAAGCCATATCAGGCAGCTTCGGGGTAGGTCTGAACACTGCCAGGGTGACCCCCGGGCGGCTGGGAATGCAGACGCTGCTGAAGGAACAGGAGACAAGGGCCCGAGGGCGCGGGTGGCAGGAGGCGGCTGGCAGCTCCAGACGGCCCTGGGGACCATGACTCACCCAGTCTTCCTGGGAGCGAGAGCGGCTTCTCCAGGGATGCAGGGAGGGGAGGGGAGCTGGCCAGGTACCCCGAAGCGTCACAGTCCAGAGGCCACTGCTCCACCCCAGCACCTGCCCTGGGAGGTCCTAGGCCTCCTGGGGGTGGCGACAGGCAGGGACCCCAGTCCAGTCATTCTGCTTCTGTTACAGAAAATTCTGCCTGTAGTCAAACAGATAAAGGATGCTGAGAGGCCAACCCCCTCCCACCCACGTGGGCCGCACGTGGGCCCTGACCGAGCACTTCCGAGGCTCTTCCCTGACTTCTTCGAGTGTCTGCGGGGTCGCCACACAACGTGCTCACCCTGGAGTTTACCAGCCCGCACGCTGGTTACGGTGGTGGAGGCCACAGCTTTCCCGGGCTCGCCTCTCCTCCCCAGCCTTTTAAGGTGTCACGTCACAATCTGGGGTCCCAGCCCCTGGCTCTGGTCTGGGCGGTGGCCTCGGGCCAGCCTGCCTGGGTTTGAGCCCTGCCTCTGCAGTTGGCAGCTGTGCGGCCTCGGGCAAGTTACTGGGCCTCTCTGCGTCTGTTTCCCCATCTGTAGAGTGTGCAAGTGACGGTCCAGCTTACCACGTGGGGTTACTGTGGAGTGATGCTTGGGATTGCCCAGTGCAGAGAGACCCACCAGCGTCAGCTGTTCCTGTTGGCCTGTGCTTGGCTCCATTCTTGGCTGAGTTTTCCTTTTCTTGGAGCTAATTACTTGCTTTGCTTTTTTAAAAAAAATTTATTTCGTTTCTTGCCGTGCTGGATCTTTGTCGCTGCACAGGCTTTTCCTTCAGCTGCAGAGAGTGGAGGCTACTCTCTGGTGGTGTGTGGGCTTCTCGTCTGCTCGGCTTCACTTGCTGCAGAACAGCATGGACTCTCGGTGTGCAGGCTCAGGAGTTGCGGCTCCCGGGCTCTGGAGAGAATCAGGAGCTGTGGCCCACGGGCTTAGAAGTCCTACGGCATGTGGCATCTTCCTGGACCAGGGATTGAACACACGTCTCCTGCACTGGCAGGCAGATTCTTCACCACCAGATTCTGAGCCACCAGGGAAATTCCCCATTTTCCATTTGCTTATTTCTATGTATCTATCAGTGTTCTGTGAAAAGAACCACAAATCTGTGGTAAACCTGCCTGCCAATGCAGGAGACACAGGAGACCCCCGTGTGAAGAAGGCCCCCTGGAGACAGAAATGGGAACCCAGTCCAGTATTCTTGCCTGGAGAATCCCATGGAGGGAGGAGCCTGGCGGGCTGCAGTCCACGGGGTTGCAAAAACACACACACATGTGTGTGTGTGTATATGTGTGTGTGTGTGTGTGTGTATGAGATTATTAACACTATATACTAATATGAATATAAAGAGTTGTTTTCAGAGAACTGGTTTGTGGGGTCTAGCTAAGTCTGAAGTCAGGGTAGAGGTCTACAAGCTGGAGAGGGTGGGATGGAGGTCCTGAAAGAAGTGTTGATGACCTCGTCCCAGAGCCCATGAACCTGACCTTATTTGAAGAAAGGGTTTTGCAGATGTGCTTAAAGTTAAGTGTCTTGAGATGAGACTGTCCTGGACGGGCCCTACATCCAACAACAGGATCCTTCCGAACAGAAGAGGAGGCCCAGACATGCACAAGAGAGGAGGCCATGTGGAGACAGGGGCGGAGGCAGGGGGTGATGCAGGCTGGTGCCAGGGGCTGCAGGCGCTGCAGGAGGCGGGAAGGCCCCTCCCTGGAGCCCCCAGAGGACGCCCGGCCCTGCCGGCCCCTGGCTTTCAGACTTCAGCCTCCAGGGCCGGGAGAGAGCAGGTTCCTGTTGCTTCAAGTCCCCAGTCTGTGGGCCTTGGTTACAGTGGCCCCAGGATGCTGGTCCCGGCGTGGCTCGGGACCACCCGGGGTCTGTCTGGCAGAGTGTGGGTGCCTAGAGCTGGGCCTGGGTGAAGCTGGAGGGGCCCCCGTGTCCTTCAGGAGCAGCCACTCGGGACTGCTCCTCCCGAGGCTGTCCCTGTCACTTCCCGCATCCTCAGGAGGGTCTCCACCCAAGCTGTGGGCCTCCCTGTGGGACGAGGAGGGGGCTCAGGGCTCCCCTAGGGCAGCCCATCCCCTTGGTGGTGCTGGGGGGGGCTCCTCCTTCTGAGACACAATCTCAAGATCTGGACAGCAGCATTTCCCGAAGCCCTGGGCTCACCCAGAAGCCCCCAGAGGCACCTCCACTGACCAAGGGTTAGTTAGGGCCTCGGGCCGTGGGCCTGGGGCATTTCTCCCCAGAAGGAGGGTGGGTGGGTCCTGGAATTCAGGACCCACGTTCCCTGAGGACTCTGCTCCCTGTGTGTTGGGGGCGAATGAATGAAAGACTGAATGAATGAATGCGGTGTGCAGCGGAGCTAGGGTGAGGTTTCACGTCAAGGGCGTGAGTCTGGCTGGCTGGGGTGGGGGCATGGTCCCAAGAAGGCCTGAGAAGATCCCGGTGGCACCATGCTCCTGCCTGGCCTGTGAGCTCTGGCACAACCCCAGCGTTCCCCCAGTCGGGTCGGGGAGCCGGCCTGGGCCTCGGGCACGCAGACGTGGGTCCTGGGGGGTCCTTGGGGGTCCTGGGGGGTCCCGCGGCGTCCTGAGGATGGCAGCCCCCTCCCTCGAGGCCTGACTCACCCCGTCCTGCCGGTCGCAGCTGCCGTCGGATGATTCAGCCCGGCCATCCCACAGCATTTGTCGTTTTTCTCATCAGTTTCTATTTTGGAAGCCGTGTCCTTTCGGGTCTGTAGTCACTTTGGGCCTCTTTTTACTAGAACCTTCAGTGCCCTTTAACACATTCTGCACTCGTTGAAAAGGACAGGCTTAAAACGTTCGTAAAACTCAAGGCTAATTCCAGACGCTCTATAGAGCGGACGTTGGTGGTGGGGCCTCAGGACACCCCCACGGCCCCCATCCCCCGCCCCCTGGCTGGGTTGTGGGCAGCGTGTCAGGCCCGTCCATGGACTCCTGCCATGCCCAGGGGAACTCCTCCCATCCAAATACTAACCAGACCACACCCTGCTTCGCTTCTGAGATCAGAGGAGATCGGGCGCAGTCAGCGTGGCATGGTCGTCGATCAGAGGGGCTTCTCTGTTTCTTCCAAGAGACCAATTCTGAGATACCCTCAGCATGGCCTGCCTCACCCCTCTGTTAACCTGGGGGGTTGGGGGAGGGGGTTTCTGGAAAGTAGCTCTGATGCTTCTGGGTGGGCTGCTCCCTCTCTGGGAAAGTCCCTGGGACTTTGGTCGTTACAGCAGATGATGCAGCAGAGGGTCCAGTGCCCGGTCAGGACAGGGCCCCAGGGTTCCCACCCGTGTGCTCTTCCTCGAGTCTGGTTTGGGTCTAGGGGGAGCGACCGTCCCCCTGGACACCCGGGAGACGGGACTGCAGAGCTGGGCCTCCGGGAGGGGCCGGGGCTCTCAGCCCTGGGCCAGCAGGGCCCAAGGGCCAGGAACCCTTCTAGAACACGCCCCAGATGGAGGCTAACACTTGACCAGTGCTGGGCGGTGAACCTGGCCCTCCTGGAGCCTTGGGGCACTGAGACACGCGTGTTCGGTGAGCCCCCGGGTGTGGGAGCTTGGCTCTCCTGGGGCCTCGGGGCGCTGAGACACGCGTGTTCGGTGAGCCCCCGGGTGCTGGACACTCTCTTGATTCTCAGGGCCGTCCCATGGCATGGCTGTCATGGGGCTGTGGAATTTATCGGGGGTGTTCTCTCTCAAGACAAGGGAGCAGGTCTGGGCAGGGGAAGCAGAGGCGCAGGGGGTCCCTGGAGCCCCGTCCCTCGGTCCCTCAGGGAGCTGGGTGTGCGGCCGGTCACGGGAGGGCCCTGCTCGTGGTGGGGAGGCCGGCCTTCCAGGGCAGCTGTCCCCCTTGAGATGAAGGCAAAGCTCCAGCTCCAGGGCCTCCCTGGTGGCTCAGATGGTAAAGAGTCTGCCTACTGTGCAGGAGACCTGGGCTAGATTCCTGGGTCGGGGAGACCCCCTGGAGGAGGAAGTGTCAACCCACTCCAGTAGTCTTGCCTGGAGAATCCCAGGGACAGAGGAGCCTGGTGGGCTGCAGTCCATGGGGTCGCAGAGTTGGACACGACTGAGAGACTAAACCACCAGAAGTGCCAGGGAATGGAGCAGCTGACACGCCCAGAACAGCTGGCAGTGAGCAGCTAAGGGGACGGGGGCCCCTGTCCACACCACGGTCCACACGCCTCTGAATTCACACGGGGGACACACACTGTCCACTATGAAACACATGTGTGCTCCCCAAAATTTGGGATGAATACACAAATCATGAGAGAGAGAAAGAAAGAGAGAGACCAAGAAAGAAAGAGGAAAGGAGGGAAGGAAGAAAGGTATGATGCAGAATTTCGTCATATAGGAATAGCCATGACTGACTCGGGGGTGTGTTTTAGTATAGCTTTTAATCTTTTTTTAAAAAATTAAATTACGTTTTTCTCTGTTACCTTTGACCTCCTCCACTCCTTTCTTCCCCCCTCTTCTTTGCCCCGGCAACCAGCAATGTATTCTCTGTACTTATGAGCTTGGCTTTCTATTTAAAATACAATTTTTTTTTCAGACACCACATACAAGAGAGATCATAGGGCCTTTGTCCTCCTCTGATTGCTTCGCTTAGTGCAATACCCGCAAAGGCCATCCATGTTGTCACAGATGGCAGGGTTTCGCTCCTTCTCATGGCTAATGTTCCACTGTTGCACACACGCCACCTCTTCTCTTTCCATTAGCCCGTCCGTGGGCACTGGGGCTGCTTCTATGTGTTGGCTCCCCAGGTGGCTAGTGGAAAAGGGTCACGGGCCCACACAGGAGAGGCAGGAGACCCACATTCAATCCCCAGGTTGGGAAGATCCCCTGGAGAAGGGAATGGCTACCCTCTCCAGTGTTCGTGCCTGGAGAATCCCATGGACAGAGGAGCCTGGCGGGCTACAGTCCATGGGGTCGCAAAGAGTCGGGCACGACTGGGCGAGTAAGCACACGTGCCTGCCCATTTTTAAGCTGGACTCTTCGGCTTTTTTGCTACTGAGTTGTATGAATTCTCTATGTATTTTGAACATTAGCCCTCTATCAGATAATATGCTCTGCAAATGCTTTCTCCTGCCTTCTTACTTGGAGAGAGCAATGGCACCCCACTCCAGTACTCTTGCCTGGAAAATCCCATGGATGGAGGAGCCTGGTAGGCTGCAGTCCATGGGGTCACTAAGAGTCGGACACGACTGAGCGACTTCACTCTGACTTTTCACTTTCACGCATTGGAGAAGGAAATGGCAACCCACTCCAGTGTTCTTGCCTGGAGAATCCCAGGGACGGGGAAGCCTGGTGGGCTGCCGTCTATCGGGTCGCACAGAGTCGGACACGACTGAAGCGACTTAGCAGCAGTAGCAGCAGCAGCCTTCTTACTTTGTCGACGGTTCCTTTGCTGCTGGGAGGAAGGTTTTCAGTTTGTTGTAGTCCCACTTGTTTGTTTGTGCTTTTGCTTCTATAGCTCAATATAGCCTTTTATTCTTTTAATGTACTTTGTGCCTGAGGATATTCTGCATACGGTGACTTTTGGGTGTAATTTGGAAGACAATGGGATGACACATGAGGGCAAGTTTGACGGATGGAGAGTGCAGATCTGGTGTGTCACAGGGAGCACTGTCGGCCTTTCAGTGCAAAAAATAACCCTATGACTTGTATCATTAAATATAAGCTAGAACATCACCATGTAGGAACTCGTAACTCAAGGACTATGGCAATAAAAATTGCCTTTATGTGACTCAGGGTTGCTTTCTTTTTTTAAAGGGGGAAAGCGAAATATTCTGTCCAGTCACTGCACTTGGCCTGGTGTCCAGCCTGCCAGCGCCTTCCTGGCGGAAGGACTGGGCAGATACAGAAATGAGGCACCCTCAGACAGGCCTGGACTCTCCCTCGGAAGCGCAGGGTCGTGGGTCAGGATGAACCAGACGGGGGTTTTGACCTAAGAGAGGACGAGTTCGTGTGGTCTCTCCAGCTGGTCAGAAGCACCTTTGGTAACCTGTGCCCAGAGGCGGGGCGGTGCGTGGGGCCGCACTGGCTTCACCGACCAAGCCCCGCCCGCCCCGACCCCGGTCCCCAGGCTGGAGTCTGGAATCCTTAGCTTTGAATCACCTCAGTGGGCTGGGGGAGTGGGGTCACCTTTAAATGTCTTTCCAGAGGCGTTGATGAGAAGGACAGAGCAGCCCTGCCTGTTAACCCGGGAGCCTCTGACCTTCAGGAGCAGGAGGGCCCCGGGCTGGGAGTGGGGTTCCGGACCCCTTCCCCGACCTCCCCGATGGCCTCCGGCCCCCCGCGCGCCCGCCTCGGGCGGCACAGCGATCCCAGCCCAGGGGGCTGCTTCGTCCTTGTCACCCACACAGTGTGCTGGAAACTGGGCTCCCCTTGAACAAGACTGTGTAAGCCTGTTGACCACGACCCCCGGCCCTTCTCCCACACCGGTGTCGCCAGCTGGTTGCTGTTGGCCCCCAGGCTGCTCCGCCTGCCTCCCGGGGTGGGGGTCTGCTCCCCCCGCAGCTTGGATCTCAGCACCCTCTAGGCCAGGGTCCCCCGTCTTCGCCTCCCATCCGCTCCACAGCCCGCGTCCTTTCTTCCCCGGTGGCTTTCTGCACCGCGGCCGCCGCGGCCTGTCCCGGGCTCGCCCGCTCTCTTTGTCACTGTCTTCACCTGATCCTCCTGTGCTCCCCTGACGGTTTCCAAAACGAGCTTCTGGCTCCCCCATAAGCCGTTTTCGGGGCACCATCTCCCCTCCGAGGCTCTCAAAGGAAGTTGTATCTGACTCGACCTGCAGCGTTTTTCAAAGGCCCCGTGCTGGGGCTTTTCTCTTCCTGGTCCTTGGGTGAGAAGGGAGCAGCCCCGTGGTTTGACCACAGCCTGGAGAATGGACAGCCCTTGGCCTGGACGGCTGAGCCAGGGAGGACGCTCTAGCCCCTCCTTGGGCCCCTGGGCTCCCCGGCTCCCAGAGGACACACTCCGGTCTGGCTCTGCGGGGAGCCCCGTCCCCCCGCTGGGTGGGCAGACACATGGATGGGGTAGCTCCTCCGGCTGCGGGTCATCAGGGCTCCCTCTGCCCGCTGCCCTGCAGGCCACTGTCCAATAGACCCGGGCCCCTCCCGGCAAGGCTGTCCCTATCACTTGCTCCGTCGGATTCTGAAGATCTATCAGCAGAGCCCACGGACGGAAAAACTTGCTTCTGATGTTGGAAAACAGAGACGAGATGAAGCATGTCCCCCTGTCCACCCTGCAGGCTTCTCTGCGCCCGCACAGGAGGGGCCGCCTCCCTCCTCAAGGTTCCTGAGTGCTGTCCTTCCACGAGCCTGGAGTCGGCGAGGCTGCATTGGGGCCACCCGGAGCCAGAAGCCCCAGGGCTGTTCTAGCATTTCCCGCCCGGAGGACTCTGCTCCTCTCCTTAACGAGGGCTTGTTTTTGTAGGACAGAGGTGATGCCTCGAGTTCTCTCTGCATCCACTTTGGGTCTGGCGTCGTGATGGGCGCAGAGCTGATGCTTGGCTTGGGGTGGTTCCCTCTCCTGTTGGGCCGAGAGCTCGAAGCTCCTGGGTTCGGAGTCGGTGGAAGGACCCGCCGTGAGATAAGCCCACGTCCACGTTAGGGTCTGCTGCAGGTGTCTGCGTGGTGGCGTGCTCTTCTGGGCTAATGTGTCCTCTCACTGCTGATCAAGCGTCTTTCCATCACAGTGGAATCTGCCTCTGTTGAGCCTCAGTTTTCTTGTCCGCAACATGGAGGTGATGGTACCCATTGCCTTGGGCATTTTTATGGGAAGCGTGAGGCCTGGTATGGGCTTCCCAGGGGCTCTAGTGGTAAAAACAACCCGCCTGCCAATGCAGGAGACGTAAGAGATGAGGGTTCGACCCCTGGACGAGAAGATCCCCTGGAGGAGGGGATGGCAGCCCACTCCATGGGAGGAGGCTTAACCCGGCTGCTCACCTTGTCCTGCCTGGAAGGAGACAGGTGCCCTGTTCATGGTCCCTCGAGGACGCAGCCCCTCCCCAGCCCCACGGGCACTGCCAGGCGGGCTCAGCTCTCCCAGCTTGCCAGCTCTGCCCCACTCCGCCCTGAGCTCTGCCTGCATGTGTTTTTCCGGGCTCAGCTCCTTCCTTGGGCCTCGGGCAGCGGGAGTCCATCTCTGCCCAGAAGCCCACCCTGCCCTCGGGCTTTCTCCTCACTTCCGTCAGGCCCTTTGCCCTCCTCCCCTCAACTGCTCCCCTCTGCATCTTGATTACCTCTGTCCTGCCCCCACCTCCCACCCCAATCTGACCACAAGTCCCCCAGAGCAGGGACGGGACCTGTTCTGATGACCGTGTCACCCTCAGCAACTAGCAGCCAGTCTGAATCGTGAGAGGACCTTTAAAAATTTTTTAATTGTGGTAAAAGCACATTTTTTTTTTTTAACCACAAAAAAGACCCTGATGCTGGGAAAGATTGAAGGCAAGAGGAGAAGGGGACAACAGAGGATGAGACGGTTGGATGGCATTGCTGACTCAATGGACACGAGTTTGAGCAAGCTCTGGGAGATGGTGAAGGACAGGGAGGGCTTGTGTGCTGCAGTCCATGGAGTCTCAAAGAATCGGACACGACTGAGCGACGGAACAGCAAAACCCATCACGTGAAACTGAGCGTTGTGATTACCCTAAGTGCGCAGTGAGAGCGCACAGTTCAGCGTATTAAGTGCATCTACGTTGTCGGCCGTCACTACCAGCCTTGACTCCTTTCATCTTGGAAATCAGAAACTCTGTCCCCAGTCAACACAAACTCCCCAC
>NW_011476142.1:45271-50078 GCF_000754665.1 Bison bison bison | reverse complement strand
ACCTAGCTCTCTGTCTCTGAACCTGACTCCTGCAGGGACGCCCTGGGGAGGGAACCATGAAGGATGTACCCTTTCATGTCTGGTTTATTTCACTCAGCATCATATCTTTAAGATCCGCCCCTGATGTAGCCTGAGTCACAGCGTCCTTCCTTTCTAAGGCTGATCACGCTAGGAACACATTTTGAATGTGTGCTTACACCCCTCTGAGACTTAACCTCTGTTTGGACCCTTCCAGGGCAGGGGCCCACGCATTACTGGGCAGCTCCGATACCTAGACGGCTCTCTCTTCGTGCTGAGCTGGTCCTGGCACCGCACTCTGGGGTCAAGGAGACGTCCACTCCTCCAGTCCCACAGTCGTCCTTCAGAGACCCGGAGACCGGAGTCACCGAGTCACTGGGTCCTGGGTGGGGTGGGTCCCCCATGGAAAGCCCGAGGCAGCCGGACATCACACTCGTTGCCCACTGGCTGCCCAGAGGTGCAGAGGTGTGGAGCTGGTGTCTTGGCCGAGCCTCTGCTGACCAACCTGGACATGGGTTTGCTTGAGGCCAAATAAGAATGATGGAGCCTGTTTCCCTCTTGAATCTCACTCCACCCTCTGCATTGGCCTCCATGGGCAGAGCTGAGCGGTCATCTTTGGCAGCCAGGGCCGCCCCACGTGTGAAGAAGCGAGTCATGGAGCCCGGGGGTCCCAGGGTGTCCGCACCACCAGCGTCCCCACTCAGCGTCTCCCATCCATCAGTGCCCTGCACACAGCGCCCACGTGCTGTGGAACCTGGGAGCCTGGGGCCCTTGGGGGCGACAGAAAGGGAGGGGTTCCTTGACAGCCCGTCTCCGGGGGGATCAAGAGGGGCCTGGCTGCAGGGCGGCTCCTGCCTTCGGGGGGCAGTCAGCGACGGGGAGTCACGGGGTGCACGCGGACCTCCCACAAAATACACCCACATTCCGCTGTGAGTCCCCGAACCTGAGTGGGACCTTATTTGGAAAAAGCACCTTTGCAGATGCTAAGGATCCTGATATGAGGAGGTCACCCTGCATTCTGGGACTGGCCCTAAATCCAAGATGTGTCCTTATGAGAGAGAGGAGAGGAGAAGCCACAGACCCAGGGGGAGGAGGCTGCATGATGACAAAGGCAGGGAGTGGGCGATGCGGCCACGGGCCCTAGGGTGCCTAGTGCTCCCAGGAGCCGGGAGAGGCAGGAAGGGCCGCCCCTGGAGCCTTCAGAGGGACCACAGACCGGCTGGTTTTGGACCCACATCCTCCGGAGCCGTGAGAGAATCAGCTTCACTGTTTTAAGCCTCAGCACTTGGTGCTCTGTTACGGTCCATGTAGGATTGTCATCTAAGTGCTCCGGGAAGCCTTCCTGGACCAGGGTCCCCAGACGCCCATTGTCCTGGGGCGGGGGTGGGGAGGAGGCCTCCAAGGAGGGCCCAGTAGGTAGCCTCGTGGGAGGTGCACAGTGATTCTGGAACATTTCAGAAGGTGGTGATTTGACATCCCTGGTTAAATACAGTTCACTGGTCACCGCGTGGCTCAGAACCCTGGAGCCGAGCTCCTGGCCACGCTGCTGTGGGTCGATCAGAGGGCAGCTGGCTGGTCCTCTGGTGTTTCTGGGTTAGCCTCCTCTCAAGGGCTGGGTAGGAAAAGAAAGGATTGCCCAGCAGCAAACCTCAGCCTACTTACTTCTGAGAAATCACTGCATATTGTGTTTCATGAGACATCACATGATGTGGAAAATGCCTGATAAATACCAGGAGATGCCACCCGCCCACCCGCTGAGGGCCAAGCGCTCAGCCGGGTCTGGGGAGGCAGGGTGGGGCCTGGGGCTCTGTGACCTCTGGCAGCGGGCCCTCCTCCCAGGCTTGACCAGGGGGGCTGTCTCTGCACCACCACCCCGAGGACTGCTGCCAGGCATGCCAGTCTGGGCAGGGGAAGACATGACTGTCAGTCAGCGAAGCTGGCTGGGGCGTCAGAGAGAGCGAGCAGGAAAGTCCAGGGAACTGCCTGGTGGTCCGTGGTGAAGACTCAGCACTTTTAATGCTGTGTCTGGGTTCAATTCCTGGTCAGGGAACCGAGATCTTACAAGCTCCATGGCATGGCAAAAAAAAAAAAAAAAGAATTCAAGTACTCCAAAGCCCATTCTTTGCCCCCAGATCGGTGCCTTGGTCCGTGTGTACTGAGGGGTTCCCTGAGGGAGGGGTCAGACACTGACCACCCCCTGGGTGTGGGGCAGGGGCTCTGGCAACGATGCTGCCCTGGGGAGAGACGGGGGCGTCTGTGACCTCGGGCAGGGTGCTCCTCCTCTCCCGGTGGCGGGGCCCCTCTGTGCACAGAGGCTTGGCCCCCTCTGCACCCCCACCCTGAGCCCTGACTGCCCCCCGCCCTCTTTGGTTCTCTCCAGGTCCACGAAGCAGTGTACAAAGTGCTGGCCTGGGATCCGACCCTTCTGTTCTCTGCCGACTGGTGGAAGCCTTGCAGAGACCCCCAGGCCCTCAGGACCCCTGTTTCTCCCCAGGCCTCTAGCAGGTAGCCCAGCTGAACGCGGCCTGAGGGCAGCGGTCCCCTCTGCACTCTGCCTACCCCCGGCCCCGCCAAGCCCCACACCCGGCCGTCAGCAGTCTGCAGGTGGACTTCACCTTCAGATGCCTCTGATCCTCACCCCCCAGGCCCATCAGCTTGGTCCTGGCCACCTCTGCTTCTTCCTGGACTGCTCCCTTGGCCTGGACCTGGTGCCCTGGCCCTCACTCCGCCTGCCATCCAGACTATGGCCAGGGAGAGGCTGGCCCCATTGCCACCCACAGTGGACAAACCCCTGTCCAAGTGCTGTGACCCTTAGGTCTCAGCCTCCAGCCCCGGCCGGAGCTCCGGCCTCCGTCAGAGGAAGGAGCATCGGTGAGTCCAGGGAGGGCTGGTGGCTGAGCTCGCCCGCCTCAGGGCCTTTGCCCCTGCTGACCCTCCCTGATTTCACACAGTCTCTGTCCCTCTGCAGGGACATCTCCCTTGATCTTAAACAGCCTGTTTCCTGTAGTTCACCCTGCCCCTTCCGCTGCTGCTCACCCCGTCCCCACACTGCCTCCCCAAAGGCTCCCCCTCCTCCTTCCTAAGCTGCTGCTTTGCTTTCACCACTTACTGTGGTCACCCTACCCAAGACCCTGGAGCCTGCCTCCTGCTGGCTTCGATGTCCTCAGCTACCAGAACAGTGTCTGCAAACCAAGACAGCCTTCACAAATACTTGTTGGAGGAGTGGGGTCTGTGTGTGCTCAGAGTGAAGGGTCGCAGCAGGAGGAGCCCCTGGCGGCAGTCCAGTCCTGGCCCCATGGTTTAGGATGAGGCCAGGGCAGGCGAGGAGGTGCAGAGAAACGTGAGTAACCCGGGGCTCCCACCCGCGTCCCGGAGGATCCTGTCCACCAAGTGGGACCAGGGACCACTGTCTCCACTTGCAGAGTGAGAAACAGGCCCACGTGATGGGTCGACTCCTCAGCCATCCCTCCGGCATCCAAAGCCCCAGCTCTTTCTGCTGCTGCAGTCTCGGCAAGCAGGCTGGGACGACCCTGGGTGCTAGGGAGGTGCAGCCATGGCCAGATCAGCGTCTGTGAAGAATGGAGGGAGGTTCTGGGAGGTTCTGGTGTGCCTCCCCTCGTCCACCTGTCTGTCCCGAGGAGGCTGTCCACCTGGGCAGAGGCTGGCATAGCCAGGGTCCTCGCACTCCACAGTTCTGGAACCCATCTGTCTTGTCTGCACCCATCCGTCTGGTCTGCTGCTCTGGGAAGTTCCCCTGAAGTTCCTGTCCAGGGACAGACACGGCTTGGACACCTGGCAGGACCCTCGGCTTGCCTGGTGTGTCCCGGGGAGGGCCCTCCTCATGCGGCTATAGGTGTCTTGATGGGAGCTTGGTGTGTTGCTGCTGCCTCGGGAGCCCAGTCCCCCCCCAGGACCGGCTCCTCTGCTGGGGACCCCTGGGAGTGCCAGGGAAGGGCGCTGGCAGGACCCCAGGGCAGCCTGAGGGGGGTCTGGTCACTCACAAGTGCGGGAGGTCTCTTGGTGCCAGTACAGCCCCCGGGGTTCCTTATATGAACAGAGTGGAATCGGCCCTGGGTGGGGTGCAGGTCTCCTCGCTGGCCGAGGGCCCTGGTCACCTGTAGAGGTTACTGTTCTGATGGGCAGCTGGACCCAGGACTCAGGACTGAGCTGAGACTAGGGTCTCCTGGTGGAAGAGCACGCAGGGACAAGGAGACACTGCGGTGCGGTCACCAAGGGAAGGATCAGCTCCCTGGGGGCAGTGACAGGCCTTCTGTCCCTGGCTGGGGGAGGAGAAATCCGCTTCTGAGACCCTGAGACACCCCAGGGTGACTCAAGCCCACCCCGCAGCGTTCCAGAGGCATCAGGCCACGGTCTCTGCCTCTGGGGTGTTCCTCCCAGAGGTACTGCTGATTTCTGATGCTTGATTGAGTTGTGCTCTGTATGAATATTAGTAATCAGGGAACTAAAATGAACCAGAATGGGCGAATTTAATTCAGATGACCATTATATCTAGGGCTTCCCTGATAGTTCAGTTGGTAAAGAATCTGCCTGCAATGCAGGAGACCCTGGTTTGACTCCTGGGTTGGGAAGATCCAAGAAGTGATAGGCTACCCACTCCAGTATTCTTGGGCTTCCCTTGTGGCTCAGCTGGTAAAGAATCCGCCTCCAATGCGGGAGACCTGGCTTGGGGAGATCCCCTGGAGAAGGGAAAGACTATCCACTCCAGTAATCTGGCCTGGAGAATTCCATGGACTGTACAGTCCATGGGGTCACAAAGAATTGGACACAA
>NW_011476142.1:43054-45171 GCF_000754665.1 Bison bison bison | reverse complement strand
TTATATCTGCTACTGTAGGCAAGAATCCCTGAGAAGAAATGGAGTAGCCCTCATAGTCAACAAAAGAGTCTGAAATGCAATACTTGGGTGCAATCTCAAAAATGACAGAGTGATCTCTGTTTGTTTCCAAGGCAAACAATTCAATATCACAGTTATCCAAGTATGTGCCCAACCAGTAATGCTGAGGAAACTGAAGTTGCCCTTCTAGAATTAACACCCAGAAAAGATGTCCTTTTCATCATAGGGGACTGTAATGCAAAAGTAGGAAGTCAAGAGATACCTGGAGTAACAGGAAAGTTTGGCTTGGAGTACAAAATGAAGCAGGGCAAAGGCTAACAGAGTTTGCCAAGAGAATTCATTGGTCATAACAAACACCCTCTTCCAACAACACAAGAGACAACTCTACACGTGGACATCACCAGATGGTCAATACCAAAAGTAGACTGATTATATTCTTTGCAGCTGAAGATGGAGAAGCTCTACACAGTCAGCAGAAACAAGACTGGGAGCTGACTGTGACTACGTGACCATCACACTATATAATTCTGGGCCATTTCGTCACCCTCTAAGGGCTGACTGGGGCTCAGATCATGAAATCCTTATTGTGAAATTCAGACTTAAATTGAAGAAAGTAGGGAAATCCACTAAACCATTCAGGTCATACCTAAAACAAATCCCTTATGATTATACAGTGGAAGTGACAAATAGATTCAACAGATTAGATCTGATAGACAGAGTGCCTGAAGAACTATGGACAGAGGTTCATGACATTTAACAGGAGGTGGTGATCAAAACCATTCCTAAGAAAAAGAAATGCAAAAAGGCAAAGTGGTTGTCTGAGGAGACCTTAAAAATAGCTGAGAAAAGAAGAGATGTGAAAAGCAAAGGAAAAAAGGAAAGATATATCCACCTGAATGCAGAATTCCAAAGAATAGCAAGGAAAATTAAGAAAGCCTTCCTCAGCGATCAATGCAAAGAAATAGAGGAAAACAGTAGAATGGAAAGACTAGAGATCGCTAGAAAATTAGAGACACCAAGGAAACATTTCATGCAAAGATGGACTCTATAAAGGACAGAAATGGTATGGACCTAACAGAGGCAGCAGATATTAAGAGGCAGTAAAAATACAAACAAGAACTATAAAAAAAAAAGATCTTCATGACCCAGATAACCACGATGGTGTGATCATTCACCTAAAGCCAGACATCCTGGAATGTGAAGTCAAGTGGGCCTTAGGAAGCATCACTATGAACAAAGCTAATAGAGGCGATGGAATTCCAGCTGAGCTATTTCACGTCGTAAAAGATGATGCTGTGAAAGTGCTGCACTCAAAATGCCAGCAAATTTGGAAAACTCAGCAGTGGCCGCAGGACTGGAAAAGGTCAGTTTTCATTCCAATCCCTAAGAAAGTCAATGCCAAAGAATGTCCAAACTACCACACAATTGCACTCATCTCACACGCTAGCAAAGTAATGCTCAACATTCTCCAAGCCAGGCTTCAGCAGGACATGAACCAAGAACGTCCAGATGTTCGAGCTGGATGTAGAAGAGGCAGAGGAACCAGAGATCAGATTGCCAACATCTGCTGGATCATAGAAAAAGCAAGCGAATTCCAGAGAAACATCTACTTCTGCTTTGTTGACTATGTCAATGTCATTGACTGTGTGGATCACAACAAACTGTGGAAAACTCTTCAAGAAATGGGAATACCAGACCACCTGACATGCCTCCTGAGAAATTGATATGCAGGTCAAGAAGCAACAGTTAGAACTGGACATGGAACAACAGACTGTTTCCTAATTGGGAAAGGAGTATGTCAAGGCTGTATACTGTCACCCTGCTTAACTTATATGCAGAGTACATCATGTGAAATGCCAGGCTGGATGAAACACAAGCTGGAATCAAGATTGCTGGGAGAAATATCAATAACTTCACATATGCAGATGACACCACCCTTATGGCAGAAAGTGAAGAGGAACTGAAGATCCTCTTGATGAAAGTGAAAGAGGAGACTTGAAAAGCTGGCTTAAAACTCAACATTCAAAAATTAAGATCATGGCATCTGGTCCCATGACTTCATGGCAAATAGATGGGGAAACAATGGAAACAGTGAGAGA
>NW_011476142.1:41578-42897 GCF_000754665.1 Bison bison bison | reverse complement strand
GATTGCAACCATGAAATTAAAAGGCACTTGCTCCTTGGAAGAAAAGCTATGACCAACCTAGACTGCATATTAAAAAGCAGAGACATTACTTTGCCAACAAAAGTTTGTCTAGTCAAGGCTGTGGTTTTTCCAGTGGTCATGTATGGATGTGAGAGTTGGACTATAAAGAAAGCTGAGCACTGAAGAATTGATGCTTTTGAACTGTGGTGTTGGAGAAGAGTCTTGAGAGTCCCTTGGACTGCAAGGAGATGCAACCAGTCGATCCTAAAGGAAATCAGTCCTGAATAGTCATTGGAAGGACTGATGCTGAAGCTCCAATACTTTGCCCACCTGATGCGAAGAAGTGACTCATTGGAAAAGACCCTGATGCTGGGAAGGATTGAAGGCAGGAGGAGAAGGGGACGACAGAGGATGAGATGGTTGGATGCTGGGAAGGATTGAAGGCAGGAGGAGAGGGGACGACAGAGGATGAGATGGTTGGATGGTATCACTGACTCAGTGGATGTGAGTTTGAGCAAGCTCTGGGAGATAGTGAAGGACAGGGAAGCCTGGCGTGCTGCAGTTCTTGGGGTTGCAAAGAGTCGGACACAACTGAGCAACTGAACAACAACAAGTGGGCACTTGATCTTTCTGGTGGCAGCTGTTCTGGGTGGATGTTTGGAGCTGTTCTGGTGGATGGCAGGTGACAGGTTCCGTTTTCTCTCCTCTGACCACCAGGGATGCTGCTCCTGGGGGCCCTCCTCAGAGTCTCTTGTCACTGGCCTTGGCCAGCTGTCTCCACCCTGAGAAGCAGTAAGTCGGAAGGTTGATCAGGAAGAGGGGTGTCCTGCCTCCTCATCAAGGCTGGGATCATCCACTCCCTCCTGTCCCCAAACTTTTCGGGGGCTCTGCCTCTTCTGGAAATGGGACGACTACCTGGGTGGGGGCAGGGCAGAGCGCTCGTTTGCCTGAGCCGCACGTGGCCCGGGCTCCAGGCCTGTGTGATTGTCGCTGGCTTCACTGCGGAGTCTTGCCTCTTTGGTGCTGTTTCACCAAGTGGCCACCATCCTTCTGTCCCCGTGCCAGTGTTTTACCGTTGTTATCACAGACACTGGTGTTCCGGTGGACATGTGCTGTTAACTCCGGTCTCTGCCAGGATGCGAGGCCCAGGGTTGGAGCAGCCCCGTGTATGTGATCTTCTTCAGAGCTCACCCTGCCTCACTTTCCATCGAGTGCGGACTCAGACTGTGGCACGGATGGGCAGCCTGGGCTGTGTCCTGCTCGCGGTGCTGGGGTTGTGGCGATGGTGAGGAGGAGCGTTCTGGCCGCTTGTAGATTAG
>NW_011476142.1:37616-41255 GCF_000754665.1 Bison bison bison | reverse complement strand
GGTGCCACACCTGAGTGAGGCCCTTGAGCCCATCCACAGCCCCAGGAGGACAGTACCACTGCGCCCATCTTACAGCTTGGCAAGGTGAGGCCTCGGGAGCAGCACGCGTCCAGGAGGCCGCCGAGCCCCAAACCGGGGCAGGGGGCTCCCTCACCCCGCCCCCACGGGGCTTCCCCACCGACACACTTTCTTCAGCCTCTACAAACACAGTTCCCGAAAGCTGGTGACAACTGAAGCCCTGGACACTTTAGTGAGAGTACGTTCACCTTTCTCCCTGAGCAGAAACACCAGGAGCCAAGGCTCAAGTCCAAGTCCCCACCCTCTGCGTGGCCGAGGGGAACTGAGCCCCGGGGACAGAGGGGGGACCGCCCCTCAACCAGCGGCCACGGACGTTGGCGTGTGATTGGTCCTGGGCCTCTCCAAGTGTTTTTTTCCAAAATTGTTAAAAATAACAGTCCTGATTCAATTTCACTCCCAAGTATGCACAGGCTGGCACTGCGGGAGGAATGTGCGTCATGGACTCCCGGCTGGTCAGGAGGGGCCTGGGCTCAGAATAGGCCCAAGGCTACCAGCCCTGTGGACAGAAAGTAATAACCCCACGGCCCCGGGGCGCTGTGTCCGTCACCCCACCTCACGCACGTGTGCACACACGCAGGCATGCACGTGCACTCCATGGCACGCTCACACTTGCCCCCAAATACCACCCCTCCCCCTGCACACAGGCATGCTCAAGCTTGCATCCACATTCCCAGGGGCCCTATCTCCCCTGGTTCTCACACCCCACCCCAGGACCCCTCTCTCTGCCTTAGCACACCCTCCAGCATGCCCAACCCCACCCCAAGGTCAGGGTGCCTGCTTCGACTCCCAGGGCCCTGCCGTCAGCTACACCAGCCCCCTGGGGTCTGCACCTGGCCCAGCCTCCCTGTCCCAGCAGCCCCCCATTCCTCTACCCTCTGTCCATGGCCCCTGGATGGGAGCCCCTGCAGTACCCACCTCTCCTCCAACCCTTGACCCTGTGTCTCTCAATCCTGTCCTTCCCTTCAGCTGCCACCCCCACCCCAGCCTGGACCTGAGCCTGGAACCAGTCGAATTTCCCTTCCCGTGTTTGTTAGCAGATCAGAATCAGGTTGGATGTCCAACCTTGGTGCATATGAGCATGTGTGTGTCGGTGTGTGCACACGTGTCTCTGTGTGCATGCGCATCAGTGTGCCTGTGTGTCAGTGTGTACATGCATGTATCCATGTGTGCATGTGTGTGCACACATGTCTGTGTGCATGCGCATCAGTGTTTGTAGTGTGTGGACAGGTGTCTCTGTGTGCATGCGCATCAGTGTGCGTGTGTGCCTGTGTGCATGTGTCTGTGTGTGCACGTGCACCAGTGTGCGTGTGTGTCAGTGTGTACATGTATGTGTCAGTGCATGCATGTGTGTACGTGTGTGTCAGTGTTTGCACATGTGTCTATGTGTGCTTGTGCATCGGTGTGCATGCATGTCGGTGTGTACATGCATGTATCCATGCGTGCATGTGTGTGCACACGTATGGTTGCATGCGTGCAGGGCATTTTCTGGGAGGAACACCTTGCTCTTTCTCACCCGCTGCCCAGCCTGGTAACCAGAGCCCAGCATCAGCTTGTGACTAAGGCACACTCTTACCACTGTGGGCATTTCAGGTTTGGGAAACTTCCCGATGGTCATGTAGCATTCTCCCCGAATACGGTCTCCTTTTCCTGCATGTTCTCTTTCACTTTTTGCTGGCGTTCCAGCTCTGATTTCTTTCAGGCTCCAGTACCCAGGCATTGGGGTGTTTGCACTCTTCTGGACTATGACTCACGTCAGTCCTGATGAGTCCCAGCCCGTCCTGGGCAGATCGGCCGATGAAGGAAAGCTGTGCGGCGGCCAGGACCCTCCCGTCGCTCTAGCCGACGAGGCCTGGGGGCCAGGGGGTGGTCCAGGGCTCCAGGCCAGCGGCAGGAGATGCTGAGGGTGGTCCAGCTCCGAGGTCAGGAGGGGTCCAAGCCCACGGCCCCTGCGGCCCTGCAGGCTGCGTTGCTCTCAGGAGCTGGTGTCTGCCTTCTCATTCAGTTTGATCCCCCTGGAGTCTTCCATGCTGTAAGGTCAATGCCCTTTCAGAGGAGAAAAATGAGGTGTGGTGGTCCTTAGCCCGCCACATAATACAGAGCTCTGACCCGCAGCCTCCAGCACCCAGCAAGGCTGGTGGGCACAAGCCCCTGAGCCCACTGCCAGCAAACCCACCGCCAACATTCAGTTGAGCAGAGAGGAGGTGCTGTCTCCAAGGGGCCCCACCAGACTCCAGGGCTTGAGGCTGGGTGGTGCCCTCCCAGTGGAGCCGACCTCCCCTTGGAATGCTGAGGACCCTCCTCCTGCAGCGAGTCCACCAGGGAAGGAAGGGGCCGTGTAGTGACTGGACGGGCTCCAAGGTGGAGGGCAGAGCCCCCGCCCCATACTCCCCTGAAACAGGACCACAGAGGGGGAAAATAAGGACATGACAGGCCCAAGGCCACAGGCCGAGAAGGTGCTCCCACAGGACACAGCCCCGCGGAGAAGGGGCCAGCGAGGTGGATGTGGGGGTGAGGCAGCCAAGAGCCAAGACGCTGGGAGAGGCAGGAGGTTTCCTCCCCAGGAGCCTCCCCTCGGCGATGATCCCTGCCTTGCCGATACCTGGGGTGGGACTTCCGGCCTCCAGGACTGTGAGAGAATCAATGTCTGCTGTTCTAAACCTCCAGCTTGTGGTCATTTGCCCAGCAGCCCTCTGTCCTCTGAACTGTGCACCTTCCCCGTTCCTGTGCTGAAAGCCCTAATGATGTGTGACTGTGTCTGGAGATGGGACCTCTGGAGGTCATTAACATGAGGTGCGGTCGTACATGTGGGGCTCCGATCTCACGGGATGGTGGTCTTTTTTAAAAAAAAGATTTATTTATCTCTGGCTGCACTGGGTCTTTGTTGCTGCACGCGGGCTTTCTCTCGTTGCGGAGAACGGGCTTCGTTGACCTGAGGCATGTGGAATCTTCCCCAAACAGGGATCGAAACTGTGTCCCTTGCGTCGGCAGGCAGATTCCTAACCACTGAGCCACCAGGGAAGCCCAGGACTGTGGTCTTATGAGTAGAGAAAGAGGGAGAAAGATTTGCCCACTTCACACCCCTCTCTGCCCTGAAGACATGGCCAGGATGGGAGCCATTAACCGAGACCCCGGCTGTGGAGCTGACACGTGGGCTTCACCAGCTCCTTTGAGTTTCCTCCTAGGGTTCAGATGTCCAAAAGGAGGGGGATGGGTCAAAGGTCATGCACTCTCCTCTGGGTCCTGGTGCAGAACACTGCACTGTTTCCTGGAGACCCGCTGTGGGAGACTCTTCTGCACCCCGTCCTTGCCGCCTGGACCACCCCTCTGGGAGGCGGAGTCGAGGCTGGACACGGCCCGTCTCCCTCCAGGGGGTCATGACACCTGTGCTCCGGTGACTTGAGTCTGGACAGGACAGCAGGTGATAGATGGAGGTTTCCCTGCACTGGGGACCTGGGCTCGCGGTGAAGTCTCTAGGTCTGTCTCCGCCTCCTCCTGACAGTGGGCGCCGGGCCCTGGCTGCCAGAGGGAGCCCCACCCCAGGGGGCTCTCTGGGCCCTCGGC
>NW_011476142.1:35805-37240 GCF_000754665.1 Bison bison bison | reverse complement strand
GTCCCCCCCCCCCCCCCTGCCTCTCCCTTCCTCTGCCTCCCACCGCTTCCTTCCTCTCTTTTTCTCTCCGACTTGTCAATTCGGTTATTTTTTTGGCATACAAAAGGTTTAATTTTCTGTAGTCAAATCCATCAATCTTTTCATTTGTGCCTCGATTCACTTTAAGTGAGGAAAGGCCTCCCACCCCCAGGGATCTGTGAAAGCCGCCTACTTGAGCTCAGGGGCGCTCAGGGTCTGGTGCACATGTGCGGTTGCGTGGGGTGGGGAGCGCTCTGCTCTGAGCGCTCGGGGGTCCCAGGGGAGGCCCCTCAGTCCCCCTTTCTCTGGCAGGTGCAGGGGAGTGCGCTTCTCTCAGCCCTCCCACTCCAAGTTCTTGGCTCCCTGCTGGCTCCCATGGGGGCCTGCACCGAAGCCTGGCTGTCTGCTCCCCGTTTAAGACACGTTGTCCTCTGGAGAGACACCCCCCTGCCACCCAGGCCGGCCTCTGCAGCTCCAGCCCCGAGCCCAGCACGGGCCGAAGACAGCCAGGCCAGTGATGAAAGGTGCTGTGGGCCAGGGGTCTCTGTGGGCTGGTGTGTGGAGTTAGTCTCACAGTTAGCTGAGGGTGTGCCGTGTGCCGACTCTGTCCCAGGCTCTGGGAACCCGGGGCGCGGGGTGCGGTGGGCGGAGGGCACACATGAACCTTGACCCCTGGGAGCAACTTGGGCGCAGGCTGTGCTTGCTGCGGAGGCCGGTGGGAGCTAGCTGGCCCCGCCCTCCGGCCCCGCCCCTCCGGCCCCGCCCCTCCGGCCCCGCCCCGTCCCTCCCTTCCTTCCCTTCTGCGCACGCCTCTGTTGGTTTCTCTTTTTTTCCTCCCAGACGGCTGTTCATTTTTATTTTTACTTATTTTTATTTTTAAATTTAGTTTAATTTTATTTTGGCCGCACCTTGAAGTAGTCAGTTCCTCTCCGACCAGGGATCAAGCCTGAGCCCCCTGCAGTGGGAGTGTGGAGTCCTAACCACTGGACTGCCAGGGAGGCCTCCTCTGTTAGTTTCTACTTGCTGCTATGAAACCAGTTTCCACAATCTCAGTGGCTTAAAACAACTCAGACCAAGGATCAAACCCATGCCCCCTGCAGTGGAAGTGTGGAGTCCTAACCACTAGACCACGAGGGATTTCTCTACAGTGCGTATGATTTTTAAGTACACTGGACGGAATATTTAGAAGTATACTGAAATATTTTGGGGGAAGATCATGTTAATCAGATCAGTTCAGTCACTCAGTCATGTCTGACTCTTTGCGACCCCATGAACCACAGCACGCCAGGCCTCCCTGTCCATCACCAACTCTTGGAGTTCACCCAAACCCATGTCCACTGAGTCGGTGATGCCATCCAACCATCTCATCCTCTGTCGTCCCCTTCTCCTCCCACCTTCAATCTTGCCTAGCATCAGG
>NW_011476142.1:32084-35705 GCF_000754665.1 Bison bison bison | reverse complement strand
GCTCTTGGAGTTCACCCAAACCCATGTCCACTGAGTCGGTGATGCCATCCAACCATCTCATCCTCTGTCGTCCCCTTCTCCTCCCACCTTCAATCTTGCCTAGCATCAGGGTCTTTTCAAATGAGTCAGCTCTTCCCATCAGGTGGCCAAAGTATTAGAGTTTCAGCTTCAACATCAGTCCTTCCAATGAATACCCAGGACTGATCTCCTTTAGGATGGACTGGTTGGATCTCCTTGCAGTCCAAGAGACTCTCAAGAGTCTTCTCCAACATCACAGTTCAAAAGTATCAATTCCTGGTGCTCAGCTTTCTTTATAGTCCCAACTCTCACATCCATACATGACTACTGAAAAACCATACCCTTGATGAGACAGATCTTGGTAGTCTAGGAGATCTAATCAGTCCATCCTAAAGGAAATCAACCCTGAATAGTCATAGGCAGGAGGTGAAGGGGATGACAGAGGATGAGATGGTTGGATGGCATCACTGACTCAGTGGACATGAGTTTGAGTAAACTCCAGGAGTTGGTGATGGACAGGGAGGCCTGGTGTGCTGCAGTCCATGGGGTAGCAAAGAGTCGGACACAACTGAGCAACTGAACTGAACTGAGTCTCAGGCCAGGCGTTCAGAATCAGTGTCTCTGGGGAAGCCCGCATGGGGGAGGGGTGCTCCCTCCCAGAGGCCCCCAGGGGCCCACCCCCCACCTTCCAAGCCCAGCGCTCTGCTCTCTGCTGCCCTCATCAAGGCCTCTCTCTCGCTCCCACCTCTAGCCTCCCTCTGATGACGATCCTGTGGTCATGTGCCCCCCCAACCCCTGTGAATCTAGGGAGACCTCCCTCCCAGGACCCTTCACTGCATCACATCTGCAGGGTCCCCCTGGTCACGTGAGGTGACAGGTTCCAGGGATCTGGACATGGGGGACGGTGTCTTTGTTCAGCCCACTTCAGGCCCTTGTGACATGGTCCTGTTGGCTGTGGAGTCAGCCAGAGATGCTCAGGAGGGGTGGGTGCAGAGCAGATCCCCCAGGGAAATGCCCCTGCCTCCTGGAGCCTCGGGAACCCACGCTGGCGAGTTTCCCCACCTCTTTCCCTTAATCCCGAGCACATGGGGAGCTGCAAGGCGGGGAAGCAGGGGTCATACCAGGCTCCCCCCACCGGGTGCAGGCTCAGCTGCAGGACCCTTTGGCCCAAGTGTGCTTCACTGTGGGCAGGGGCAGCTGCTGGAGCCCCCTGAGGGTCTCAGATTAGGAGTGTGTGTGTGAGTGTCTGTGTGTGTGTGCAGCTATGTGTGCACCTGCGTGTGGCAGGGTGTGTGTGTGTGTGTGTGTGTGTGTGTGGCGTGTCTGTCTTTGGGGTGTGGGTGTTGGGTCTTGACTCTCAGTCTCTGCATTGTGCTCCATGTACAGTGAGCCCCTACATACAAACGAGTTCCGAGCTGAGAGTGTGTTCGTAAGTCCAATTTGATTATAAGCCCAGCAAAGTGAGCCCAGGTACCCAACTAACACGATCGGCTATATAGTACTATCCTGTAATAGGTCTATAATACTTTCCACAAATAATACATGAAAGACAAACACCAAAAATAAACATTTTAAATCTTACAGCCCAGTACCTTGCAAAGTACAGTGAGTAGTCCAGAACAGCAGTGGGCACACAGGGGCTGGCATCCGGTGAGTGGACAAGAAGAGCCGCTGACTGGATCGGGGAGCGGAGGCGGGAGGCGGCAGAGACGAGGGGGCGGCAGCAGCAGGAGGCGGGGGCGAGCTGCAGTGCCACTCATGCTTGACGCTGAGGGCACAGGGTCTGGCTCCTTGCTGGATACAAGTCTGTCGACTCCTAAAAAAATGACCCAGTGACATCTGGGTGGTAGCTCTATTTTTCTCATCGTAGAGGACTCAGTAGCGCCGGATTGTGCACTGAACGGCTGATGCAACCTTCGTGCACCATCTGCATTTGGGTCCAACGCCCCAAGAGCTCACAGTGTCTCCTCAAGTGAAGAAAATCCCCTGGCGCTTCCTGCACCGCGAATGCCTTGGCTTCTTCACTCACTTCTTCCTCTCGTCTCTCCTCGTCCTTTCTCCAGGCCTCCAACCCCATCGGGTCTTTACTATGAGCTCCTTGAGTTATGGGCTGACAGTACCACGCGGTGAGGTACACAGAAGCGCAGACCCCTGGACAGGACGCACGCGCGGGACAGCGTGCGCCAGACACGGGCACTAACACGCATGAGCGAACATGCGCACACGTGTTCCCCTCTTTGAAAGTTCACAGTTTGAAGGTTTGTATTAGGGGGACTTTCTGTATTAGATCCCACGGGGGCTTCCCTGGTGGCTCAGCTGGTAAAGACTCTGCCTACAATGTGGGAGACCTGGGTTCAATGCCTGGGTTGGGAAGATCCCCTGGAGAAGGGAACGGCTATCCACTCCAGTATTCATGCCTGGAGAATCCCCATGGACAGAGGAGCCTGGCAGGCTACAGCCCATGGGGTCCCAAAGAGTCGGACTCCACAGAGCGACTAAGCACAGCACACAGCATCTCTCCCGTGGAGCCCCCAGCTGGCCATCTGCGTACAAGCTCCAGGAGCTGTTGTCACCAAGCACATCCCAGGGAAGAGCGGCCTGCGGGCTGTTCAAGGTCCCACATGTGGGGTGAGGGGTGAGCCGGGACCCTCCTGGCTCTGCTCACCACCTCTCGCAAGAGAGAGCCTGATCATGAATTGGACAGTTAGTGGAGAGAGGACGGGAGACCCCTGCCCAGTGGGTGAGGGTGCTAGGTTGTACCCTGAGGTACAGCAGACCATGTGCCAAGGCACTGGCTGGCAGGTGGGGTCCCATGGGCAAGGCCCGGGGATGGGCGGTGTTGGCTGAGGCAGGAGGCTCTCTGTCTGGGCAGGCGATGGCCCCATCCATTTTGTGTGGCCAGAGAGCCCCTGGACAAAGCATGGAGGGCTAAACGTCAGTGGGAGGAGTTCCTCCCACAGGCCATGTTACTTCCCCGGTGCCACCTCCTCCAGGAAGCCTGCCCTGGTCTCCCTGGCAGGGTGGGGCACGTCCCTTGCTCCTGGAGCAGCATCACCGTGTCGCCATCATCTCTCTCTGGGTGGCCTCTCTCCCTGGAGGTTGGGGACTGTGTGCGGGCCCTGGCTCTGTGTCCGGTGGGGGGCTCTGCACGGGTCTGGGAGTTGGTTGTCAATGGAGCAGATGGTCAGGGAGCCCAAGGAAGTGGGGTGGTAGGGAAGGGAGAGGAGGCAGGGTCCTGCCTTGCCCTGGAGGACGTCCTCGGGGAGCCACAGCCGCAGGCGTTCTGGGTCAGGGGGCACGCGCCCAAGTTGGGAGGGAGGGGACAAGCAGGAAGTCACTTTCCCTCACCGATGAGATGGCCCTGATTCCTGGCGGAGAGAAGGGACCTGCTTCCTCCCTATTTTCTCAGCTCCAGTGCTAGCCGGCCGCCTCTCACTCCCTATGATGGCTGCACGGGGGCCAGTGGGGAAGGGGGACCATCCTTTCCTGTTTCCTTGGAAACTGGTGGGGTCCACCAGTGTTCCAGCCAGGCCGGGGGGTTCCCCCAGGAGAAGACCAGCAGGATGACCTCAGCCTGAAGCCCCCGGGGCCGGGCTGAGGTCA
>NW_011476142.1:29882-31957 GCF_000754665.1 Bison bison bison | reverse complement strand
GGGCCGGGCTGGGGCCTCCACGCGTGCCTCAGCCTCTTCCCGTAAGGACAGCGGTTGGAGGCGGGGAGGTGGTCCTGGGACATCATGGGGGGCCTGGGGCCAGAGAACAGGATCCCAGAATCAGGGAGTTTTGAAAGGATCTGGGGGGAAGGAAGAGATGGGGAGAAAGACTTCCCTGGAGGCGTCAGAGCAGCCAGAGGAACCCCTTGACACATGACCCCTCCACCCGGCTGCTCCCACAGCACGGGGCTCCCCGGGGGCAGTGGCGTGGCCAGCAGGCTGCCTGCCAATTGGGGCTCTGTCCCTGAGGACCAGGTAAAAGCAGGAAGGATTCACGCGCTGGTGGAGGGGCAAGCAGTGGGCATCCAAGGCCAGGGAAAGCCCCAAAGGCTCCGGGAACCCAGGCCAAGAGTCCCTCTGGGTAAACAGGATCTGTGAGGCTCGGGGTGGGGTGGGGCTGTCCCAAGTCAGGAGCAGAGTGAGGGTAACCCAGCGGCTCTGCCCAGCTGGGGGCTTCTATGAATTTACCTCCACAGGGACTGTGGAGAGGGCTGGAGGAGCAGGGCCCCGCCTCTGGGTGCTCATTGGCACCGAGCAGATCATCCAATGGAAATATTCACTGGATTTCCTGGCCATTCAGGGAACACACCTCCCTGCCCCGCTCCAGCCTTGTCCTCAAGCACCTGGATCCTTGTGGTGGTTCTGAGCATCCTGCTGTAAGGAAGAGTTAGTACAAGGTGAAACTCCAAGGAGGGGTTGCCAACGTTGTGAAAACCCGTCAGGTTTCTTGGATGAATGAGAGCGAAGTGGGAAACGGTCCCCACTCATGGCCAAGAGGGATTGGTGAGGGTGTGTGTATCGGTCAGCTGCTGCTGTGTAAGGACCATCATGCAGCCTCTGAGTGGTACGGTGGGAAGAGACCGAGGGAGCCCTGGCGGATGAGGGGAGACCCTTGGGCCACAGACAAAGCCCTTCTGATGTTTGCAGATGGCGCTGTTGATGATCGTGCCTGGAAAGTCAAATCAGAGAACGATGAGAAATCTATCGCCCTTCCAGCCCCAGAGCTTCACCTGAACGCTCGCAAATATCCCCAAACCAACCAGTGACTCTTTTGTCCATCTTAAGGAGTAGCATTTAATTGCCATGGTGACCGTGAGCTTGCTAAGTGCAAAAGAAAATAAGCTTGTTTCTCTAGCTTTGGTTTCCCGCTGAGGGTGTAACAGCCCCACCAAGCAGAGTGGCTGCAATGATCTGCTGCGATGTGGTCTCTGGTTTCCAGGGCGCTCTCTGAAGACGGAGTCATCTCTCGCGCACTCACCCTGGGTTGATGACCCGGGGAGGGGTGGCCGCGGGCTGGGCTCTGGAACCTGCCCAAGAGGGGTGAAATATTCCAGCGGCGAGTCCAGGTGCCAACAAGAGAGTGAGTTTTATCCTCTCTGGTCAGATTGGACAGGTGCGTGGAGGCCGGGGGTGCTGTGCTCAGGCGTGTGAACAGAGGCAGCCTGGGAGCGTCTCCTCCGCTGCCTTCTCGTTAGACGGAAACCGGGTCCAGTTAAAGAGCCCAAAAGGAGGGTGGCTGGAGGCGCAGCAGGGACTGGCTAGACCAACGGGAGCCAACGACTGACGCTAAAGCAGGAGTAAAATCTGAAGGTGGTTACTGGAAGGAAGATGGTGAATATCAGCACTAATGATGAAGTTTAGTTCATGGGAGGAGGGGGCTCTAAAACATGAGAGAAGTCAGCCAAGGCAGGGACCCGGGCGATCGCAGCTGCGCCCTCTGACAGCGCAGCAGTAAGGGGCCCTGGGGAAGCCCCAGCACCACCAGGAGCCCCCGAGACCCAAACGCCGCTTGCTCCCTGTCAGCAGAGTCAGCGGAAGAAGGAGACGGTTTTGATAAAACCAAAGTAAACAAGTTCAGAAATAAAAGCTCCACGGAGGTGATAATTAAACTTGAGCTGGCTCTTTGAAAACATTCTGTAAAATGAACAAGCCCTGGAAAACGTGATGGAGAAGAGTCAGCCCCCTTCCGCCCCGGAAAAAGCGGAGGCAGGTGGGGTCGAGGGCTCGCTGGGCTC
>NW_011476142.1:29557-29782 GCF_000754665.1 Bison bison bison | reverse complement strand
GGGGGCCTCTCCCTGCACCAAGGTGCCCCCGGTCCGGGTCATTCTCACCTCTCCAGCTAGAGCTGGTGGCAGAGACACAGCTGAGCTTGGAGATGTGGGTCAGAGCAGACACTAAAAGGGGACAGTGAACCAGAGGGGAGAGGATGGAGCCTCGGAACCACGAGGGACGTCCATCCTGGCAAAGCCCCACGTGTCCACAGCTCGCTGGGGACATGATCACGAAAA
>NW_011476142.1:17849-29457 GCF_000754665.1 Bison bison bison | reverse complement strand
GCATCATGAGCAGCAGGCAGCCTGGGTCAGAGCCCCCACCCCAGGCCATGGGAGTGTGGGAACCTTTGCCAGCATGTCCCCAAAGCCCGGCCCACCCAGGAGAGGCTGGAGCGGGGGGCAGGGGTGGTCCCTGTCACCGCACGGCACGGGCCAGCTGCAGTGGATGCCCGAGAGGATCCTGTAGTCGAGACCCCAAGCGACAGGCCTTAATCACTGAGCACAGGGAGGTCAGGGACGTGAGAGCAGGTGACGGGTTCTGACGAGTTTTGTGAGGTGTGGCCCGGGCAGTCTCTAAGGCCCACCGGTGGGGTGCCACCGGCAGGGCTGGGGCTTCGGAGACCCTCGCTTAGGGGGTCCATGCTCGGGGGTGTCCGTCCTCTGAGGGTCCACTCTCAGGGGAGCTCAGGATGGATCTGACGCTCTGCCGGCTCTGCCGTCCCCACCTCGATTGTTGGCGGTTTCGGACAACAGCCCTGCATTTTCATTCATCGCAGGGTTCTTGTGACTTGAGGGTTTCGGCCTCACTCACAGATGGGGATGGAGCAGGGCTTCTCTGACGTGGGATGCTGAGTGGCTGGGGCATGAGTCCCAGGAGGGCAGGGAGGGGGCCCTGTGCAGGGCATCCTGGAGGGGGTGGCTGTCATGGGGGTGGCCCCACCCCCAGCAGGTACCACCCTTTTTCTCCCCGAGAGTCTGCTCAATGGACAGCAGCTCCGGGGGCAGGGGCAGGCCTCCCCTCCCTAGACCACGCCCCCTCCCCAGACCACGCCCCCCTAGACCACGCCCCCTCCCTAGACCCAGACCCTAGTGGGTCTGGAGGGCATACTCAGAGACGCCTGATGGGGCATGGGTGAGGGTGGGGGCCGGAGGTCCTGGAGGGGGAGACAGGCCCTGGGGTTTCCCCCTGGTGGAGGAAGGCTGGGAGGGAGCAGAGGCCCGGTCCCTGCCCAGGAGGGCCCTTTCCGGGAGACAGTTCTTCTTCAGACAGCGGACCCCTCCGAGCCGCAGGCAGATGTGCCTCATTGGCATGCCAGGGCCCTCTCGGCTCACTGCACAGCCAGCGCCCAGAGATCTGATTTCAAGATCGTTACTGAGAAGTCCAGCTTTCCTGTAAGCATGAGTTATTACTCGGGAATCAAAGCCCAAGTGAAGGAAGATGACAAAAATCTGCTGTCTGCCAAACACGTCTGCTGGGGGGTGGAGGGCGATAAACACTGCCAAGGCTGTCTCCTGCGCACTGGCGCCGTGACCAGATGAAACCGATTCAGCCGATCCCCGGCGGGCATGGGCTAGTCCTGGGCACTTGGTGCGGGGGGGTGGATACCAAAATTCGTGATTGGAGTCCATGGCATTGCTTGAGAGGCAGACTGGGTCAATGGAGGAGGTCATGGGGGCTCAGACCACCTTAGGTCTCAGGACAGCCAGGCGTCCAGCTGTGTGCTCGCTCCCCTCCCCCCACCTCATCCATCCATCATCCGCTCATCCGTGGAGCACAGGAGCTATCTGAGTGCACAGCCTGTGCGAGTGATTGGCCCGGAAAGAGCCTTGTGGGAGAGATGGGTGGGGGAATTTCTGAGAGGACGGGGCAGCCTGGGAGGCACAGGAGGGCAGAGGAGGCTCCCAGCACAGTGGGCAGTGAGGAGGGGAGAAGGCTTTTGTGGGAAGGGGTCCTACGCCGAGTCTCGCTGAACGGGGCAGGCGAGGGCCCAGGCGGGTGGGAACCACAGAGCAGATGGGGGTGGGGGGCCCGTGAGCAGGGTGTGGAGGCCAGACCCAGGCACCCAGAGCATCCTGCACTTCTAGGAAAGGAGGGGACGGGGACCCAGCTGGCAGAGGCCACAGTTCCTGAGACAGAGGGGTGCCGGGACATTGTCCTGTGGCCTGGGAGCCTCTGCAGAGTTCAAACGTGGAGCGGGAGATAAAGGTTTAGAAAGGCTCACGGGTGAAGTGCTAACACAGAACAGAGCTCAGCAAAGCTTTCTGCACGGGCAGGACGCTGGGCCTTTTGGTTTTCTCACCTACGCCCCATGCGAAGGATGACGCAGGCTGGACGGGTGCCGGGGGTGCCCGGGGTGGCCAGCTTTACTGAGAGACTCTGGCATCGGCCAGGTTTGCCCTCCAGCCCTCTTTCGCCTGAGTCTGAGGGGCCCCTCTCCTTGGGGGCTATCCTGTGGACTGACCCCCACCCAGCGCAGCCGACTTTGCCCTCTCGAGGGCTTGTCTGGGCTTGCACTAGGTCTGCCCTGTCCCCCGGCACCTCCCCGTCCTCACCCCTGCCGTCGCCCTGCCAGCCCTGGAGGCCGCATGTGGGCAGTGATGAGCCCTGCCCTGTCTGAACTGTGGATTCATCACCGCCAGCTCCTCAGTTCAGTTCAGTTCAGTCGCTCAGTCGTGTCTGACTCTGTGACCCCATGGACTGCAGCATGCCAGCCTCCCTGTCCATCACCAGCTCCCAGAGCTTGCTCAAACTCATGTCCATTGAGTTGGTGATGCCATCCAACCATCTCATCTTCTGTCATCCCCTTCTCCTCTTGCCTTCAATCCTTCCCAGCATCAGGGTCTTTTCCAATGAGTCAGCTCTTCACATCAGGTGGCCAAAGTATTGGAGTTTCAGCTTCAGCGTCAGTCCTTCCAATGAATATTCAGGACTGATTTTCTTTAGTATTTATTTGGACTGAGGACTGAGTCATTTGAGAAGACCCTGATGCTGGGAAAGATTGAAGTCAGGAGGAGAAGGGGATGACGGAGGACGAGATGGTCGGATGGCATAACTGATGGGTGGACGTGAGTTTGAGTAGACTCCAGGAGTCGTGATGGACAGACAGGGAGGGTTTCGTCCAGCGTGTCTGGGAGGCCCTGTCTGCGCTCCATCCATCTCAGGGGTGGGGGGTGGGGGCACTTTACTGGCCGGCTTCCTGGCAGCTACTGCAGCTGCGGAGACCAAATTGGCTATTCATCTTGTGGTCAAAATCCCAGTTGAGCCACGCCGCTGCTGCCGCAGGCATCACACACCAAGCACGCCTCATCTTTGCGTACCCCTAAGTCCAGCTCTGTGGACTGAATTCAAAAGCAAAGTGTATGAAGCCCAGCCCACTGTGAGGTCTTCTGTCTCTAAAGCGAAGCTGCTGGCCGTGCATGAGACGCCCGGGCCCGTGGGGGCTCTGGATCTAGAGGGTCCTCCCGTCGGGTCTCGGGGCCACCGGGTTGGAGCCTGGTTAGTTACGCCGAGGTGTTTCTGTCCCCAGTGAGACTCAGAGGGCCACCCTCTAGACTCCATCAGGCCGGTGGGGACAATCTTTAACCGGGTCATAGGTGCCTTGATTGATACTGTCCCTGTGATGACAAGGTTTTAGGGCTCCCAGCTGCTGGATCCTTACTGTTAATTTCCTTGGCATGAAAATGCATCTGAGCTCATTTCAGTCCTGTCCGTGAGCTAAAGAAATCCCCCATTTCAGACAAACAGTTTAAGCAAGAGAAAATGACTAAGCGAGCAATTTATATAACAACCATTAAGATAATTTGACGCTGCGTTTTGATTCAGGGCACAATATTCTCTTGAAAAGAGACATTCTCTGCTTTCTTGAGCATTTCCAAAAGACTGAGAATTAAATCTCATCCCCAATAAAAATAAAAAGCTTGGTTTTCCATCTCAATATTGAAGTTAAGCTGAGGCAGGAAACAGTCTTTCAAATTATGCAGGAGTCTCATTAACACTCAGATTTTATATAATGAAAGCTGCTGACATTTATGGGGTGTTTAATATTTACCGAGCCCCAGCTTTAGAACAGAGGCTACTGTGGCCCCACTTTATGGGGAAGGAAGCTGAGCAGAGATGGGTGAGGGCTTCGCCCCAGGCAGCCTTGGAGTTGGCCAGGCAGGGGACCCTCAGTGGAGCTGAGGCTGGGGGTGGTCAGAGCCCTGCGGGTGTGTTCTCTGCAGGTGAGGGCAGCACCGGGAAGACTTGGGGTGAGGAGGGGTTGCCAGCTCGCGTGAAGCTCACTCTCCTGCATCACAGTGTCCCAGGCCACCTCTGAAACATGCAACCCTGACCCTGTCCCCTCCTCCAGAGATGTCAGGATGCGGCAGAGGCCCACCGCCTTAGCAGACGTCCAGAGAACCCGAGACCGCCCAGCTCACCTCTCCTTCCTGTCTGCTCTGGAAGCGCCGGTGACCCCAGATCTCTTGGCCCCACCTGCAGACTTGGTGGCCCGGCTTCACCCTTGCGTGTGGCCTGAGAGCCCTCCCGGGACCTCCTAGCTTGGAGGGCGCCCACCAGTCCTTAGTCACCCTGCACCGATGCCTGCCCGCTTCTCTTTCCTTGGGTGGGCTTTCACTCTCGCGGACGGCAGCTTCGGTGGCTGTTTCTGCCCCAGCTCTGCCTCCTGGGCGCAGAGCTTTTCCCGTTCTGGCCTGAAACCCAGAGGCCCTGCGAGGGTGTACAAGGAGGCTGCGGGGCACACCGTGGGCCTCTCACCCACCCCAGGGCACCCATCCCTGCCGGGCGACTCCCGGGGCAGGTGCTCCTTTCCCACTGGACAGCCTCGCAGCTGCCCAGAGGCGTTGGGCTGTCCCAGCCTCCTTGCCCTGAAGTCCTAAGGTCCTCCGGTCACTGTTGTTTTGGAGTAAGTCCCCAACTTTGTTCTTCTTTCTCAAGGTTGTCTTGGTTATTCTGGGCCCCTGGCACTTCTGTATGAATTTTAGAATTCCTAAAATTTGTTAAAACTTATCGGTTTCTTTAAAGAAGTCACCTGGGACCCCGGTCACGTACGCAGAGCCGTCCAGGATCATGGCTGCCTGGGAGCGGCGGGGTCTGCCTGCGGGATGTGGACAGCCTGCTCAGGACTGTCCACAGTCCTCCAGGTTCAGATTAAGTAGGTTTCTGAGAGCTCGATGGGCCGCGTGTGTGTGTCTATGCGTCTGTGCGTCTCTGCATCTGTGTGTGTGTTCGTCTGTGTGTGTTCATCTGGGTGTCTGTATGTCTCTGTGCGTGCATGTGTGTATCTGTGTGTGTGTTCATCTGTGTGCGTCTGTGTGTGTCTATGCATCTCTGTGTGTGTGTGTGTCTGTATGTGCATCTGTGTGTGTCTATATATCTGTGTGTGTCTGTGCATGTGTGTGTGTGTATCTATGCGTCTATGTGTGTGTGCATGTGTCTGTGTGTGTGCATCTGTGTGAGCATGTGTGTGTGTGTATCTATCCGTCTGTGTGTGTGCGTGTGTCTCTGTGTGTGTGTCTGTGTGTGTCTATATATCTGTGTGTGCATGTGTGTGCATGTGTGTGTGTGCATGTGTGTGTGTGTATCTATCCATCTGTGTGTGTGTGTTCATCTGTGTGCGTCTGTGTGTGTCTATGCATCTGTGTGTGTGTGTATGTGCATCTGTGTATGTCTATATATCTGTGTGAGTCTGTGTGTGCATGTGTGTGTGTGTATCTATCCGTCTGTGTGTGTGTGTTCATCTGTGTGCGTCTGTGTGTGTCTATGCATCTGTGTGTGTGCATGTGTCTCTGTGTGTGTGGCTGTGTGTTGCATGATTTTCCAGGAGGGGACCCAGAGGGCACAAGCAAGGTCCTGAGCTCTGGCTCAGCCAGCCTCGGCTGGAATCTGGCTGTGAGACCAAGCCCAGGTTAGGTAACTGCTCTGAGCCTCAGTGTTCCTAATCTGTAAGATGGGAAGAATGAGGCTGTGGTAAGGATCAGATCCGACGCTCAGTGTCGAGTGCAGACGTAGAGACACACTCGGGACCTGTAGCCGCTAGTACTGTGAGATGTTCTTTGCTCGCTGCTGTGGGTGTGCGGTCTTCAGAGAAGAGCAGAGGGACTCCAGGGACCCCGCGTCCAGCAGCTGAGAGCTGACCTGGCGGGGGCAGGTCGCTGACTTCGAGGCCCCCTCCCCGGGACAGTCCCAGCTCCCCTGGGGGGCAGGTGGAGAGATTGCGGCCAATGCCCTGAGCCCCTGGGGTGTGAGTGCCAGCAGAGGTAGCTGGGGCCCTGAGGAGGCGCCCGTGGGGTGCAGGGTCAGATGGGGTGAGACTGGCTGCCTCCAGGTTCCCTCCAGATCCAGAGCTCCTGGGGCTCTATGCTCTGGAGCATGACAACTGCTCGGTAGATTTTACTCCAGCAGCATGATTAAATTTTCATACTCCTGGTCGTTGGGGCATCTGCTCAGTGGCTCTTTGTACTTGGCCTGCTCCTTTCCCCTGCCAAGCGCATAACCCTTTGGTCCTGGAGAGCGGGTCCAGACTTTCTTCCAGGGACCCCCCTCCGCCCCTGCCCAGAGCTCCCCATGCAGCCGCCCGCCTGGGTCCCCTGCGTCAGGAAGGCCGCCTGGGGCCCTGTGTGGAGCCTGAGCTGTCGAGTCACAGGCCTGGGTGGGAATGGGGGCTTGGCATGGCCGGGGCTCTACTTGCCCACCTGTGAAATGGGCAGGACGCGGTGGGGGAGGGGGAGGAACCCGAGGAGACGGGCAGCGAGCGCTGCTCCTGTGAGTGGCGCTGCTGCTACGTGGGGGCATGTGTGCTCGCTCCGCGGCCCTGGGCCCTGAGACCACCTGCACTCAGCGTCTTTCCAGGCCAGAGCCTGGGGGTGAGGAGGCCCGGCGGCTGTCTGCTCCTCTCCAGTGGCGCTGGCCTGGAACAGGAGCCCCACGGCCCACCCGATCTGACTTGCCTCACCCTAGGACACCCCAGTTGGCCTGGGGTTCCCCTGCTTGACCACAGAGGAGACAAGCCGTGTCCCATGAAGTGACGGCTGGTGGGTTCCCCAGGAAGCAGAGATTCAGGGTGTGGATGAGGAGGTGAAGAAGCGTGCCTCCCTGCCCCTTGTCTCACTAGACCTGGCCTTGGCATCTCGGGGTGGTTCTCCCAAGGTTCACCCCCAGGGCCCAGGGGAGTCCTGTGACGTGGCCCTGCTGGGCTCGGGGCTGCAACCTCTGCAGACTTGCTCTGAGATCCTCAGGCCCCAGCCTCTCCCCTGGACTGAGGCCCGACACTGGGACCTGGATGACCTTCAAGTCCTTCCCGGGAAGGGGCCACAGAGACACATCTCTCATGGGTGCCTTGTCCCCTTTGCCAGCCAGACCTGAGGTCAGCTCTGGGAGTGAGGAGGCCCAGGGGGTCCCGGAGGCGGTGGGGAGGGGCGAGGGGAAGGGGCTGGACATGTGGGCTCAGGGTTGATCTCTCACTGGTCCCTCAGCCTTGAGGAGGACGGGGCTCTGCTCAGCAGCTCCCGACTCTCGCCCCGTCCATGAGGAGCCGTGGGGAGCATCAGGACTGTGTTCTGAGATTTCCGCAGGATCTGGGGTGGACAAGGGTGGGCAGAGGAGCCGCCTGAAGCCAGGGGCCTTGGGAACCTCCCCACTCACTGCGTTTCTGGGTCATTTCGCCCTGTGTCAAAACTCCAGACAAAAATGACAACAATCACACAATCCCGCCTCGTGTTCCGAGTGCCTTCTCTAGGTTCACGGATGGGTGAATCCAGACCCACCCTGGCCCCCAGCTCTGCCGCCTGCTCCCTGCAGAGGGTGCAAGTTCCACTCCCGGCCCAGCCAGCAGACCCCCGAGGGCCTCGCCGCCCCTGCCCCCGCCACCCCGGCGGGCTGGGAAAGGCTGGAGCATGGTGGCCAAGGGCATCCACGTGGGATACTCTGCCCTCGGACCTGGGCAAGGCCACTCTTATCTGCAGCCACAGCCCCTGATGGAAATGAGACGCTGCAGAAAGTGTCATTGGCTCCTGCCCAGAGCCCACATCCCTCCCCTTAAATAATTTAGACAAATACACATCCCTGTCACAATGGCTGCCCAGTGCCCTTTTATCAAAACCAGAGAAGGGGAGGTGGCCACGAGCCATCAGATTCGGGGAAGATGCATAATGTATGAGCGGAGACTGTTCCCCTCCAGCCACCGCGAAATCAGAGCAACTCAGCCTCGACCTGACAGAAATTAAAGTGATGCTTGGCCCTTTGCCTTATAAATAAGGATCTGACTGGTTCCGGCCGAGCTGTCTGCTCAGTAGGTGTATGTATAATTGGCTCGGCTCGGGGACCGCGGTTCCGTCCTGCGGTAGGAGCACTGATCTGGGGCTGGGAGAGCTGGCCGGGCCTTGGTGGTCATTTTCTGGGCCCTCCTCTTGGAGACTGGGAACGGCAACATCCTGTGCTTTCCCGGAAGAAATCCCGGGAGACGCTGAGGTGCCCGGGGGATGGCGGGTTCTCCTCCCAGTGGGGCCGGGGTCTCCTGGCCCCAGGCTGGGGGCTTCTCAACACGTGGGCGGTGGAGCGGGGTGAGGGGTGTGGCACGCAGCTCGGGCTGCACCTTTGCTGAGTTCTGTGCGCAGGATGCTGGGCTCACCTGTCCTCCACATGGGGACCGCCTTCTCTCTCGTTCTCTGGCCTCTGATTGTTGTAGACGGGATGGTGGCCTTTGGTTTGACCTTCACCAGCATCTCTGTTTGGGGGTTTCAAGATATTCTTTCATGACTTACCTGCTCCATCTGTCATAACGGCTTCTACTTTCAACCTGAGGACTCCTGTCTTTCACCCTCTGGAAAACGCCATCATCCTCTGAGAACTGGTCCTTGGGTTCTCTCTTCTCACCAGAAGCACGGCTTCTGGTTCATAATGAGTTCCCCCCAAACTAGCCCAATGCTGCTTAGGGCCCGCCATCACCCCATCTCTCTAAGTTGCTCTGTGCTCCTGGGAAATCACTTCGGTTATGTTCTAATCATCGTCAGTCCCATTTTCCAGCTGTGACAAACCTGTATTGCCCGTCTGTGGAACTGTCTTCTTCAAAAGCTACATTTTTGAAATAAAAATAGAGTTGCCATATGATCCAGCAATTCCACTCCTGGGCATATATCTGGAAAATGTCACAGCTCTAATTAAAAAAGACACAGGCACCCAGTGTTCACAGCAGAATTATTTGCAGTAGCCAAGTCATGGAAGCAGCCATAGCATCCGTCAACGATAAACGGACAGAGGATGTGCGTAAAGTGCACAGTGAGGTGTTACTCAGCCATGAAAGAATACAACACTGCCGTTTGCATCAGCATGGATGGACCTGGAGATGATCACGCTGAGTGAAGTAAGTCAGACAGAGAACGACAAGTGCCATATGATGTCCCTTACGTGTGGAACCTAAAATGTGACCTAAGTGAACCCATCTACGCAACAGAAACGGACTCTGGGTGCCTCCAGTAAGGTTATGCTCGAAATCCAAGCGAGGCTTCAACAGTACGTGAGCCAAGAGCTTCCAGACGTACAAGCTGGATTTAGAAAAGGCAGAGGAACCAGAGATTGAGTTGCTAATATCCATTGGATGATGGAAAAAGCAAGAGAGTTCCAGAAAAACATCTACTTCTGCTTCATTGACTACACTAACGTCTTTGACTGTGTGGATCACAACACACTTAGGAAAATCCTCAGGGATGGAAATATCAGACCACCTTACCTGTCTCCTGAGAAACCTGTGTGCAGGATAAGAAGCGACAGTTAGAACCAGACATGGGACAGTGGACTGGTTCTAAACTGGGAAAGGAGTGCGTCGAGGTTGCATATCGTCACCCTGCTTATTTAACTTCTGTGCAGAGTACATCATGTGAAATGCCAGGCTGGATGAGTCACAAGCTGGAATCAAGATTGCCAGGAGAAATATCAACAACCTCAGACATGCAGATGGTACCACTCTAATGGCAGGAAATGAAGAAGAACTAAAGAACCCTTGATGAGGGTGAAAGAGGAGAGTCAAAAAGCTGGCTTAAACTCAACACTGAAAAAACTAAGATCGTGGCATCCAGTCCCATCACTTCATGGCAAATATATGGGGGAAAAATTGAAATAGTGACAGATTTTATTTTCTTGGGTTCTGAAATCACTGCAGATGGTGACTGCAGCCATGAAATTAAATGATGCTTTTGCTCCTTGGCAGGAAAGCTGTGCCAAACCTAGACAGTGCACTAAAAGCAGACACACCCCTCTGCTGACAAAGGTCCATCTCGTCAAAGCTGGGGTTTCTCCAGTAGTCATGTATGGATGCGAGAGTTGGGCCACTAAGAAGGCTGAGCACCGAAGAACTGACAGGTTCAAATTGTGGTGTCAGAGAAGACTCCTGAGAGTCCCTGGGGCGGCAAGGAGATCAAACCTGTCAATCCTAAAGGAAATCAACCCTGACTATTCACTGATGCTCAAGCTGAAGCTCCAGTACTTTGGCCACCTGATGTGAAGAGACTCATTGGAAAAGACTCCAATGCTGGGAAAGACTGAAGACAAAAGGAGAAGGGAGTGGCAGAGGATGAGATGGTTATGTAGCATCACTGATTCAATGGACATGAGTTTAAGCAGACTTTGGGAGATACTGGAGGGCAGAGGAGTTTGTGCTGCAGTCCATGGGGTTGCACAGAGTCAGGCACAACTTAGCCACTGAACAACAGCATTGGGTGCTGAGTTTTCTTTTGTTCTTTATTGCTGAGCAAGAGTGCACTCTGAGACCTCCCCCGTCCTCCCGCCCGCCTCATTGAATCACCTGGGTTCCAGCCAGAGTGCCCCCACTGCACTCGTCTCCCCTTAGCATCTCCTTGATGACCGTGGTGATAGAGGAATGACTTCTCTGTCCGCTGGCCTCATGTTACAGCAGGAGAGCCAGAGGGAGTCCCTAGCTTCCAGATTGAGGGAACACGCTGTGCTCCCTGCAAGAAGCATCCTTTCCTGAGAAATTGGAACTTTCAAGTCCAGCAAATCCAAGGCCCCGGGCTAGGCAGCAGCACGCTTTAAGTGGATTACCTGGAGTAACAGCAAGAGGGCGGCTCTCATCTCCAAACCCTGGCTTCCAATTGTGTATGAGGGATTGTAGGAAACAAGACTAGGTACTGGCCACTGGTTTAACACATGTCGCATCTTCAGGGCAGTGCCCTCATAGCTCCGGGAGTGTGTCTGCTCTTCTATCAGGCCAGCCATGTCCAGGTGACGTGGTGTGTGTGTTGGCCCAGTGAAATCCATGGACATAAGCCCGTAGCCACACGGCTTTCAGAGGAGACTGAGTTCCTGGGTGGAATGGGAGACCACGGCAGTGGCGAGGACTTTCTTCAGCACCATGCAGAGCGGTGCTGGGCCCTCCCTGCGTTTAGGAAGACCGTGGTAGTCCCGAACACCTGCCTGTCCCCAGGAGGGCGGTCACAGCTGAGGACAGGACTTCAGCTCCACGTGTGCAGGCTGCAGTGTTACAAGCGCAGCTTCATCACAATCTTTCTCCGACCCCTCCTTTTGGAAGGATCTCAAGGAATCATAGTCCCATGGACAGAGGAGCCTGGTGGGCTGCAGTCCATGGGGTCGCTGAGAGTCGGACACGACTGAGCGACTTCACTTTCACTTTTCACTTTCATGCATGGGAGAAGGAAATGGCAACCCAGTCCAGTGTTCTCGCCTGGAGAATCCCAGGGACGGAGGAGCCTGGTGGGCTGCAATCCATGGGGTCGCTAAGAGTCAGACATGACTGAGCGACTTCACTTTCATGCATTGGAGAAGGAAATGGCAACCCACTCCAGTGTTCTTGCCTGGAGAATCCCAGGGACGGGGGAGCCTGATGGCCTGCCGTCTATGGGGTCGCACAGAGTTGGACAC
>NW_011476142.1:16511-17749 GCF_000754665.1 Bison bison bison | reverse complement strand
TCTTTCTCCAACCCCTCCTTTTGGAAGGATCTCAAGGAATTATAGTCCCATGGACAGAGGAGCCTGGTGGGCTGCAGTCCATGGGGTCACTGGGAGTCAGACATGACTGAGTGACTTCACTTTCACTTTTACTTTCATGCATGGGAGAAGGAAATGGCAACCCACTCCAGTGTTCTTGCCTGGAGAATCCCAGGGACGGGGGAGCCTGATGGCCTGCCGTCTATGGGGTCGCACAGAGTTGGACACGACTGAAGCAACTTAGCAGCAAGGAATCACCCTTGTGGCTCAGCTGGTAAAGAATTCCCCTGCAATGCAGGAGACCTGGGTTTGATCCTTGGGTTGGGAAGATCCCCTGGAGAAGGGAAAGGCTACCCATCCAGTGTTCTGGCCTGGAGAAGCCCATGGACTATAAAGTCCATGGGGTCGCCAAGAGTCAGACATGACTGAGCACCTTTCACTTTGGTGGAATCATCCTACCCACCTGGGCCCCAGGGGTGGTGCCTCGTTTCAGGTCAGCGCTGGCCCCTGGCAGACGGTCAGCAGGCAGAACCTGCAGCAGTGCTCCGGCCAGGCTGGGCACTGGGCCCGGCACAGCCCCCAGCACCACTGCCATCCCTGCGCCCGCCCCCTCCCTTGGCCCCCGTGCTGTGTCCCGATCAACCTGCCCAGTGGAATGCAGGCCCGGTACAGGCCAAGCTCCAGACTTTTCAAGAGAAGGCTGAAGTTCGGATGGTTGGGAAAATGTCCTGGTTTTAAAATACTGATTACTAAATTAAATTTAGAACAAATAAACATGCATGCCAATCCAAAAAAGAAAAAGAAAAAACCACATGAGGGGCTTAGACTGACGGGTGCTTGGGGCCCCCACCACTTGCCGATGGTTAGCTTAGCTCTCTCTGCTGGCTGATGGGGCTGACCGGCTGTGGCCACTGGGCTGAGTTTTCTGCTTGTGTCTTAAATTATGGAAAGGGTCTGACATCCACACTGCGGGAGAGCAGCTGGGCTTGCACAGCTGACTTCCTGTGTCACCGAGGTTCTCTCACATGTGCTGTGGGCCCCACGCACCCCTGGAGACCGGAGGACCACCCCCACTGACCTCCCAAGAAGTCGGGGCAGCCCTGAGACAGGCTCAGAGGACACGGGGGCCCTGGAGCCCGGGTTTTGGGGGTCAGTGGCTGTGGAGGGGGCAGGAGGACGAAAGGGGGGGGGGACCACCTCCACCCCGGTGCCCAGTGCAC
>NW_011476142.1:7249-16411 GCF_000754665.1 Bison bison bison | reverse complement strand
CCCAAGACGTATCCCCGAGTCACCTCCACCCTGGTGCCCAGTGCACAGGTGACTCGGGGATACGTCTTGGGTGTGCCTCTGACTAGTCGTTCGCACCCAGGAAGGTCCCCAGGAGGAGCGGAAGCCAAGTTCATGCTGTCCTGAGGGTGGGGGTCAGGGAGTGGGCAGTGGTGGATGTAGGCGGTGGGCTCTCAGGCGGAAGGGCTTCGTGTACGAGACTCCCCTGGGCAGGTCCTGCCCCATGCTGCCTCCTTCTGCTGAGAACCAGGGACCCTTTACCGGACAGAATAAGAATGTATACAACCGTAGATTACAAGCGTCGTTTTAAGGAATATTGAATATGGTGAAAAAAAGGATGCTGACATCCTGTGGTCCTAGTTATTAAAAATCATACAATAGATACAATCATCAGAGCTTTAATAAGAATCTACGCAACCGTAGATTACAAGCGTCATTTTAAGGAATATTGAATATGGTGAAAAATGGTGCTGACATCCTGAGGTCCTGGTTATTAAAAATTATACAACAGATACGGCCCTCAGAAAAAAATGAGAAACCACTTGCCTGTCTAACACCAAGGAATAATTCGGATAAATCCAGCACCATCCGTAGGTCGGAATTCCACGGAGCAATTCAGAAAGGTGCTTCTAAGGGCCTCGAGGCCTCAGGGAAGGTGCTCTCCGGCTCCGTTTCACATGACTGTCTGTGTGACTGTGCTTCTTGCATTTCATGTATTAATCATGTGAAATAATTAATTCTAAGATGTTCTTTTAAACCCCGAAACTTGACAAACCTCCAAGATGTGGTATGGAAATCAGCCGTGTTCGTCTGAGTGGAGAGACCATGGCAAATTCACCAGGGACTGGGCTGCTTTAATTCCCTGAAACCATCTCATCATCTGTCACGTGGGAAGTGAGGGGAGGGAAGAGCTGCTTCAGGGAAGTAGACTCTGGAAGTTTGGAAGCTGGAAAGACGGCTCCGCCGGGCAAGAAGCTGGGGAACATGGGGCAGGAGCTGCCCGGCGGCCTGTTTTCTGGGCTCCTGGGAAAGGCCCAGCATTTCAGATTTGGGTTCATGGTAGAGGTCATTGCCTGCCCACGGGTCCAGCTCAGCCCTGGAGTGCAGGGCAGCCGATACATGAAGAATGGGTGGGAACGCCAGCGCCCCAGTCTCCATCAAACACCCAGGAGGCACCACTCTGCACTCTCCGCCCAGGTGCCTGGATGGCAGCGCTCAGCTCTGAGCCCAGGGAGGGCAGGGGGTGCGTGGGGGAGGGTCCCGGGCCCTTGGAATCACAGAGGATGCCGTCTCTGGGAAGTAACACAGAGGGATCCTGGAGCCCAGAGACAACTGCCATCCCCTGTCTCGTGCCCCTCCCCAGTGGCACCCCCCCAGTGACTCACCCTGGTCCTCATCGCCCCAAGGCTGGTGCAGGAGGGAGGTGCAGATGGGTGCTGGCGGGAGGACTGCCTGGAGGAGGGGGCACGGAACAGGTGCCAGGTGGGAAATTCTTCACTGATGTGGGAAAAGACCAGCTTGTGGAAGAGCTTCCAAAAGATGTGGGCTGCCTGCAGTCACCTGGTTGAGGCACATCGCTGGTGAGCCTGGCACAGCCTTCAGGACACAGCCTTCTGGGTGTCTCTCATTTTCCTCTCGAGCTCACAGGGTCACCTAGAGGGGTACGCACATCTGAGTTATGGGGGAAGCACTGCTCTTTATCTGACTCTTGTGCCATGTGACTCAGTTATGTAGCCCAGTGGTCAGGATCTGCCGCTGCAGAGGGTCCCCTGCAGGCTCTGGGGGCGTTAGTGGTAAAGAACCCATCTGCCGAGGCAGGAGATGTAAGAGACGTGGGTTTGATCCCTGAATGGGTCATGGCAACCCACTCCAGTAATCTTGCCTGGAGAATCCCATGGACAGAGGAGCCTGGTGGGCTATAGACCATAGGGTCGTAAAGGGTCGGACACAACTGAGGTGACTGAGCACGCACGGTCAGGAATCTTTCAAAGGTGCATCTCTCCCTGCATCCTTAGCGACCTCTTTGGGGTCAGTTCCTAGCAGTGCACCTGCCAGGTGGAATCTTGCCAAGCCTGAGGTGCACTTGGCCACAAGCTCTGCAGAAGGTGTCTGTGGGGACCACTCTGTGTGTGAGGATGGGAATGTTGGGGCATTTTTAAGCAAGGCATGATCGGATCTGCACTTTAAAGGGTCTCCATGGCTGCTGAGTTAGGGGCTTCCCTGGTGGCTCAGACAGTTATGAATCTGCTTTCAATGTAGGAGACCCAGGTTCGATCCTTGGGTCAGGAAGATCCCCAGAGATGGGCATGGCAACCCACTCCAGTATTCTTGCCTGGAGAATCCCATGGACAGAGGAGCCTGGCGGGCTACGGTCCACGGGGTGTCAAAGAGTTAGACTGAGTGACTAATGCTTTCACTCTCACAGGCTGCCAAGGTGGAGTGGTCTTTGGGGGCACGATGGAGGCAGCAGGACTAGCTCGGAAGAGGAGGCCGGCGCTCTGGCCAGAGAGGCTGTGCCTGGGGGCTCGCCAGGGGAGGGCAGCAGGTGGTGGGGAGGGATGGGGTTCCCCTGTGCTGGGGGGCAGAGCCAATGGGACTGGCTGACAATGCAGTAGAGGCGGGCGTGAGAAAGGGGGGTCACGGGTGACTTTGGCCACAGTGCTGATGTCACAGATACGCATGGCATCTCCCCAAGGGAAGGTCAGGCTTCCCACTGTGGGAGCCAGACGTGGCTACGGGACCTGCGGCCAGGGATGTGGAGGGGGACCCCCATGTCCCTCTGGGCAGCTGCCCAAGAGCCAGTGTACGGTGAAGCCTGTCGGCCCGGGTCATCTCACGATGCAATGAACAGGCGGGAACACAAGCCGAGCTCGCCCACCTCAAGCCCCTGGGACGCGCGTGGTTTGGGACGCGTGTGGTTTGTTGCATCATCTGGGCTGGCCTGGCTGCTTCAGGCTCCAGAGCTTCTGATCTGAGCCAGGGCAGGACGAGGTCATCAGTGGACTGAGAAAGGTAAGATGCGTGCTGGGGGGAGCAGTTTGGGGACTGCATGAAATCTGGAGCCCTGCTGATGTCGGGGGACAGTGGGGTTCCCCGAATGTCGATGCTGTTTCAAGCCATAGCAGTCACACTGGCTGACACAAGCTCTGGCTCATATGTCTGACTCTTCCAAGGGTTTTACATGGACTAACTCTGGGTCTTCGGGGAGGAAGCGGAGACACAGCAAGCCTAAGTGAGAGGCCAAAGTCCCCCGATCCTCAGTCACAGTACAGAATTGACCTCGGGGTCCTTGCACAGAACCGCTCCGCATTCCCCACCAGACCAGGGCAGAGGCCTGTGTTGTCCAAGTGGGCGGCTGGGCTGGCCATGGCCCTCATGGCTCGGGGGTCCTGGCCCACCTGCTACCTGGCCTGTGTGGCCAGGCTCCAGGGGCCGTGGCCGTGTCTCTTTCCCCTCTGGGCCTCCGGTTTCCACGGCAGGGGTCCTGGCTTCTACATCGACTGTTCAATAATTACAAGGGCTTTTCTGACTTCATTGTGGGGGAGAGAGAGCTCCCACAGGCAAGGAGTTTAACCAAGAGTCACCAGATTGTTCAGGCATCAGCTTCAAGGCTTGCACTTAAGCCGATTACTCCTGGTGGTAACAAAGGAACAGGTGTTTCCAACCCTCTCGAAAAAAGTGTATTTGTGAAAGTGAAAGTCACTCAGCCCTGTCCGACTCTTTGCAACCCCAAGGACTATACAGTCCATGGAATTCTCCAGGCCAGAATACTCGAGTGGGTAGCCTTTCCCTTCTCCAGGGGATCTTCCAGACCCAGGAGTTGAAGCGGGGTCTCCTGCATTCCAGGCAGATTCTTTACCAACTGAGCAATGTGAGTATTTGCACGCTGACTCTGGTACAAGTAACATGCTCGCCTTTATCTCCGGGGCCCCGGTGCCCAGCACATGTCAGCGTCAACAGCGCTGACGGGCAGGGTGGTTCCCGAGCCCCTGCCTGGGCTTGTTCAGCTGCAAGCTTCCATCCTCCCTGGGTGAGCTGGGGAGGACCACTTTGCTTCTCTACGGCCTCGCCTCCAAAATGATGATCCCCTTATAATTTCTGGGATGGTTAAGTGCGGCAAACGTAGTCCGCTGGAGAAGGGAATGGCTAACCACTGCAGCGTTCTTGCCTTGAGAACCCCGTGAATAGTATGAAAAGCTTAATTGAGAAGCTATGTTGAAAGCATCAGTGCAAAGTAGCTGCTAAGCAAAGGCTTTTGGGACGGTTAGACACCTGCCTGGGGTATGTGGGGTGCTGGGGCGGGCGCGGTCATCCCCGGGAGCTGTGTGTATTTCTTACACACCCTCCAGCTGCGTCTGCGGCCTCGGGCCGTGGCCTCAGCCCCCCTTTGTCTGTGTCTCGCTTCGTGCTACCTGGTGGGTCGCAGGTGGAGACGGCACTTCCCTGAGCTGTTTTGCATGTCCTAGTTTGCATAGGGGATGGGCTCAAAATAGGCAAATATTTATCTGCATTTGTGTTTCCTCTTCTGTGTAATCACTGTCCCTGCCTTCATCCACTTTTCCGTCACATCACTGTCATTTTCTTGTTGGTTTGTGAGAGCTCTTTACATGTTCTGGCTCCAAATCCCGTACTGAGTTCTCTGGGCTGCAGTGAGGAGCTTACCTCGTCACTTTTTTTTTTTTTGGTGTCTTGTTTTGTTTTCACTGCAGTTGCTTGAATCCATTTTGCATCAAAGTGTCAATTCCTCTTCATTTACTTGTAAATATTTCAGTATGTGTTTTTTAAACACGGAGCATATGTGCAGGATTTTAATAAACAGAATTCATTACCTTAATGGAGCTAAATCGATGAAGCTTTTTGCTGTGTCTAGGGGTCTTTGTGGCTTATTATGAAATCTCTACCCACGCCAAGGTTATGAAAGTGGTTTTCCTTTATTCTCGTTAAGTTGTAGAGATTTGTCTTTCATGCTGAAATCTTTAAACTGTCAAAGTTTGCATTCTTTTGGTGTCTGTTGTGAAGAAGGAAACCAGTTCACTCCTATGCACACAAATCGCCATTTTCCCATCACCGCCTATAAAGGGGGTCCACCCTCCTCTCACAGATTGGCAACCCACTGCTGCCACAAACATCTCTCTTTTTTCAAAGTCATTTAAATTAGTTAGTTAATCTTTGTTCTCGCCATGTGGCATGCAGGATCTTAGCTTCCTGACCAGGGATTGAAGCTGTGTCCCCTGCAGCGGGAGTGCAGATCCAACTGTTGGGTTGCCGGGAAGTCCTCAGCCACAGGCTTTCTCTGTGCTGTAACTGGATTCCGGTGGAGGCTCCATCCACATTCACTGGCTACGTTGCCCATCTTTGCTCAAAACCACCTTCCTTTAAGATATGACAACATTCCTTCACCATGAAGTGAGATATGATCTATACATTTTTCATTGCTCCTCTTGTCAGATTGAGGAAATTTCCCATCTAGTCTTGGTTTGATAAGAGTGTTTGTGATGAATAGGTGTTGAACTTCATGACATTCTCTTACTTTTCTGGATGTATTGAGGTGATCTTATCAATTTTCTCTTTCAGGGGTGAATTACCTGGGATGGTTTTCAAATGTTGGACTCAGTTAACATTCTGGGAATAAATCCACTTAGTCATGAAGTTTTACCAGGCATGTTTCAGCATGTATCATGGGTTCTGTTTGCTAATACTCTGTTACGAACTTTCGTATCTATATTCATGAGAGATTCCAGCCTGTAGTTTTCTTTTCTCATAATATCTTTGTCTGGTTTTCATACGGAGTGTCACAAAACAAGGAGGGAAGCGTTATTCACATCAGGACGGATTGGTGGATATGGGGTCATAAGCCAGGACTACTTTGCTTTTGCTGCACGTTTCCCAGGTGTGGCCACTGGGAAGCCTTTCGGTGGCTCCTGTGCCCCCGATCAGCCCCTTGGCTGTGTGCTTGTGTGTACTCTTTCTCCGAGCACGCTCTTGCTTCCCGGCACTGCGAGAGCCAGAGCGGTGCTGGGATCAGCCATTTCACCGAGGAGCCCTGGTTCCTTTTATTGGGAGAAGAAGTTAGAAACGAAGCATCGGGCACTAGGTGCTCACTCCTGCTGGGGAACCGTTCCTTTTGGGGCCTTCAGATCACAGAGCAAGGAGACACGTGTGTTCATCGTTACCCATGGATGCACACACACACATCTGTAAAGGTGTCTGCGTGTAACCGTGTGTACCTATGTTAAATCGTCACAGGGATCGTTCTAGTCTCCTCCTCTTGCTTATCCGTAACTTTCCACACACAGAGAAACCTGGTTTGCACTGTGCGTCATCCATTTATTAAATCGTTCGATTCCAGTAAACACGCTTTGGTTGGTTTTGGTTGATTTGTGTCTTTCGCTTTTCATCCATCCCATGGAAGCCGCTGAGCACACTGGTCTAAGTGCTTGCCAGGGCTGCAGTAAGCCTCCTCTTTGATTCATAATGTTCATGATTTGTGTCTTTTCTTCTTCCTTGATCAGGGTGAGAGCTGTATTTCGCCAGGGCTGGGGCTTTGCTGGTTGAGTGTCATAAACGCGGCAAGGGGTAAGAGGGCTGAAGGTGTGTGTGCGTGTGTGTGCACCTTAGAGACCAGCTGAGCGATGAGGGGAGTGAGGGCAGGAAGCGGGTGAGAGCCCCGAGGGTGCGCGGAGGATGACGCACTTCGATCCCTGGGTGTTCAGGGGCCGCTGGCCCGCGTGAGATGGGAAGACAGGACCCTGCAGGCCATGATGAGGAAGATGCTTGGATGGGAGGAGGCTATGAGTTAAAGGTCATGCCGAGTCCAGGGGACCCCACGGGGAGACGCTGCAGGAGTGGACGGCACGTCAGGAGAGGAAGGTCAAGGAAGCGGGAGTCCGGCCGGGCTGAGCTGGTGTTCCTGCTCTGGGCTCCGTCTGCAGAGACACACCGGTCAGCTCTGTTTCCCACGGGGACGAGGAAACGGCAGGGCCTGGCGCTGTTTGGATCTTCACTGGGCCACCTGCCTGCAGGGTGACCTTGTCCTGGTCGTTAACTAGTCTGAGCCTCGGCGTCCCCGTTTTTAAATTGGGATAATGGGCACTTGCCCAGTGGTCCCGTGGGCAGGACTCTGAGGTTCCCCTGCACAGGCATAGGTTCAGTCCCTTCAGGGAAATAGGATCCGCTAGGCCGTGTGGTGCGGCCAGATTAAAAAAAACGGGTGATGATCCCCACCTCATAGGGCTGTCGGTCACATTTAATGAGGTAAGAAGCCATGAGTGTTGCCTGGCACGGGGAAGAACGCAAGGAAGTTGAGTCCCCCGCTAGCTATGTTTAAAGATTGTTTTGGTGCACTTCCTCTCTTTACATCTACCAGGAAAATGATCCTAACAAACGTGGTCAAACCAGGCTGCGGGTCTGCTCCTATACCCATCTGACCGCCTCTGAACTGAACTCATTCCATCATGACTCTATTTCCAAATAAGGTCACATCCACAGGGACCAGGGATTAGGACTCGGGTGTATTTTGGTGGGGAGGGAGACCATACAACCCATAACAGCATTCACCCAAAAATAACAATAAAATACAAGAAAGGTGGACATAGATGACAAAATACTGGCAAAAATTGCCTGCTGTCGAAGCTGAGGCTGGTTAACTGGGGGCTTGTTACACGAGTCTCTTCGTTTCGTGTATGTTTGGAAAATTCCATAATCAGATTTTTGTAAAAAAAAAAAATCATGCTTTCAATGAATATTTAATAAACTAGAAAATGTTGAGTGCAGAAGATAATATACAAAGCTAGACATATAATAGAAGCCTGTACAGAAGAAATGACTCCAAAATGCTCAAGGCTGTTTTCTCTGGGGAGTATGAGGCTTGCTGTTTTCTTTCTGCTTCTCTTTTTTCCTTGGCATTTAATTTTTTTGTATTTTCCAGAATTCCCACCCTGAGTGTGGATTATTTGTATAACCACAAAATAATTTTATTTGAACAAATCAAGCCATCCCTCTACCCATCTATTCACATGTCCATTCAACAAGCAGGCCTTTCTGGAGCCCCTGGCGCCGCCAGTGGGAAGGTCTCTGCCTCCGGGGTGGAGACCCCGAGCCCTGGGGCAAATCTCAGGCATCGCTGTGGACTCAAACCACTGCCGTGGAGGCTGGAGAGGCAGACCCTGTAGAATGCTTGAAGTCATTAACGATCTGGGTAAAAACCAATCCGGAGGCTGTCAGTGTTCCAGGAGGATGATGAGTAAGCCAGGGGACCATGCTCCTTAATCAAGGCGGGCCAAACAAGGAGCTGGGAGCCCAGCAGGCACAACTGGGGAGCTGTCCCCCTGCAGGGAGGCGGGACGGGGCTGCTCGGCAGGGAGGGAGCAGCGAGGGAGAGGCCTCCCAGCCGCCCAGCAGGAGGCTTCAGAGAGCCCCACGTGAGCAGCAGATGGCCCCTCCCAGGGCCTGGCGGGGGCGCTTGGTGGTTAGGGACAGGCCTGGAGTCTGGGCAGCGTGGGCCTCACTCTTGGATGCGACGAAGGCCACCAGCTTGTGCGTCACCGGGGCGACCTGCCCCCGCCCCTGCCCGCCCCCCCAGCAGCCCGGCTTTCCCTTCTGTGAAGCGGGGCTGATGGTGCCCAGCTCTGTTGTGAGATGAAAGACCCATGTTCAGATATTCCTCAAAACTCCGCTGCAGACACGCTGTCCCTCGGGCCTCCACGGGGATGAGACCCAGGACCGCCCCTCCCCCCAAGAGCAGAATCCCTGGATGCTTGTGTCCCTTATCAAAACGGCCTGGTATTTGCACACATGCTAGTCACTGCAGTCGTGTCCAATTCTCTGCGATGCCACGGACTATAACCCGCCAGGCTCTGTCCGTGGGATTCTCTAGGCAAGAACGCTGGGGCGGGTTGCCGTTTCCTTCTACAGGGGATCTGCCAGACCCAAGCATCTAGTGAGCATCTCTTATGTCTTCTGCACTGGCAGGTGGATTCTTTAGCCCTAGCACCACCTGGGAACCCAGCAACCCCTTCCACACACTTTAAGTCATCTCTAAACTCTTCGGTGTACCTAATACAATGTAAATGCTGTGTAAATAGTTGCCATTGTGTAGGGCAAATTCAAAGTTTTGCTCTTTGAGAACTTTCAAGGTTTTTTTTT
>NW_011476142.1:3767-6639 GCF_000754665.1 Bison bison bison | reverse complement strand
GAATTGAACCGAAATGAACTGCACTAAATTAAATGTGGGTTGAGTTGGCTGAAGTTGGGTTGGTGGAATTTGCTGAGATCTGAGAGCCTTCCAGTCTCAAGGGTCCCCCAGCAGCCCAGAGCTCTGCCCCGTCTGGCTCGGTGGCCCTGGGAGTGTTTGCAGAGCTGGGGATGTCTGTGCACAGGGTCACACCCACCTCTCCCCCAGCACTCTCTGCCTCCCATCTTCAGGGTGCCCTGGCGGTCAGGGATCCCCCACTTTTGACGGCCTGGAAGTGTATGTGGGGATGTGTGTGTGTGAGTGGGTTTGTGTGGGTGTCACGGGAGGAGGGGGTATATAAGCACCCATGCCAAAGCCGGGCTGGGACCCCCTTCTCCGCAGGAGGGTCTGCAGGTGGCAGGGACTCCACAGGAGCCTGTCTGTGGCCCCTGCTCACTTGCAGCTGGGGTTCCTTCAGCAAACCCTTGCAAGGGTTGGTCCCTAGGAGTACGGTCATGGCTCCTGGCCCTCCCTCGAGGAACCCTGAAGGGGCCCAACTGAGTCCACCACAGGGGGCTGTGGGCACTTTCCCACTTGGATGCCCCAGGGACAGGGGGCTCGCCGCTTCTTAGCCAAAAACTGATTCTGTCCCTCTTGGGAGCTGCATTGGTTCGAGTTCGGTTTCTAGGTGCCTGCAGAAGCCTCTGGCACTTTGCCAGCCCCGTGTGCGTGGGGCTCTGACCCCAGCATCGGGAGGTGGGGGCTCCGGAGCCACCAGCCTTACCAGCTCTCTCCAGAGTGGCTTCTTGGGCCTGGCAGCTGCCCAGGGCCGGACAGGAGCTGGGTCTCACCTGGCTGCTCATCCAGCCCTGGGTAGGGGTGATAACGCCCTCCTCCCAGGAGGCTGGGGGCAGAGGCTGGGAAAGGGGGGGAGGCAGGGAAGCAGGCCAGGCAGGCAGGTCAGCCCGAATAGGTTGAGGCTCCTTGATGTTGAGGGGGGTACCCGCTTTCTGCCTCAGACTCCAGCCCTGGCCCCTCCCAGAGACAGCGAGAGACCCAGCCTGCAGACAGGGGCAGCTGCTCTGCACCCAAAGCCTGTCGTCCAGCGACCCAAGGCCCCGGGGAGCCCAGGGCTCAGCCAGCCCCGGGTCCTGGCTCCCTCCCCTCCTGCAGCCCGGCCCCCACCCCAGGACTGCCCGGAGCCCCTAGTCCTCTACAGAACCAGTGCTGAGTGCTGCTCCCCGTTGCCATAGAAATAGAAAGCCTCTGTGGTTTGCAGCCTAGGTGATGCTGGCTCCTCCCCTCTCTGCCAACTTCCAGGTCTCCACCCCCACCCTCGGGGGGAGGGAGCAACACGGCTCTGGGCGATTCTACCTCCTTTCAAGTCACATCACTAATAAGCCCCCGGCACTGCCAGGAAGTCCACTAACAGATGAAGAAGCAGGCCCAGAGAGGGAAAGCAGCTGGCCCGAGGCCACACAGCTCCCACGGGGCAGGGCAGGGTCTGGCTCCAGGGCTGACCCTCCAGGCTGGCCTGGGTTCCCCCAAGGTCATGAATCAGGAGCCTCCCAGGGAGTTGGGAGGCTCCCTCCCGCACAAAGCCCCAGGTTGCTTGGTGTCTGGGGTGGAGGAGATGTCTACACTGGTGAGAGTCCCCACCCCAGGCCTGAGTCCTGGGCAAGGTCCCCTCGGCCTGTGCTTGGCAGCGAGGGCCCCCAAAGAAGGAGGAAGCACTTTATCAGTGGACAAGGCATGCTGAGGGCGGTGGAGCCGTCCTTGGGAAGCTGCACCAGTGAATACAGGATGTTTGTCAAAACCACAGGGTTCGGATCACAGGGAGGCCACGTGCCGTAAACTCTGTGCTTTGGCTAATGACGAGGTAGCTGAGGCAGCTTGTCCATGGTCCGGTCCAGGACACATGGCTCCCCTGACGGGGGGGACTGTCAGGGGAGCTGGAGGGGGACAGGTATGGGGACTCTGGGCCCCCGCCCACTGTTTCTGTAAACCTAAAATTCCTTGAAACTGTAAAGTCCATTAAAAAAAAAAGAAGAGAGTCGGGGACCAGCAAGGGGTGAGGGAGGCGGCAGTCCAGCGGGAAGGGGTGGTCCTGGAATCTGTCCCCACCCCCTGGGACTTGTGGCACCGGTCATCTGGGGGAGGCTCAAGGCTGTCCCCAGTGCTGTGATAGGTGGCCAGGGGGGCGCAATGGCCTTCCAGAGCATTCTGGGCGGAGATGTGACCCCCAGGCCTCCAGAGGCCCCATCTGGCTCGACCGGCCAGGAGAGGGGGAGAGTGAGGAGTGTTCAGATCCACAATGGGGGCTTGTGCAGTAGGGGGGGTGGGCGCTCAGTAGACATCAAGGCCCCGGCGCAGTTCTTCGGGCACCAATCACTTTGTCGTGTCCGTGTGATGTCAGCCGAGACCCAGGTGGGAGACCACCGTGCCAGCCCCCAGGGAGACTGGCCAGCGTGAGCTCCTGGGAACCTGGGCTGCCCCGGGGGGCAGCGGGCCGGGCCCCCTGTGCCAGGTGGCAGGACCCCAGAGGGTGCTTCATCCACCCGCCTCCTGGGATCTTCCAGCCAGAGCTGCCTCGGGCCGTTACACAGAGCTGGAAACCCACTGACGCCCTCGGAAGCCGGGGACTGCATTTTGCTGTAATCTGCAGCTCTTTTGATTTTATTTTATTCGCTCGTCCCTGTAATTATCCCATCGGTGGGTGAAAATAAACCTCGACAAGGAGACAGCCTCCCAGAAGGAGGCATGATGTGGGAGCCACGGGAGGCGGGAGGAGGGGGTGGCCTCCTCTCCCCTCGGGGGGCTAGACGGTGGGGGCGGGGTGCCCCTGCAGGCACTGGTCATTCTGGTTTGTCCACGACTGTCCCTGTTTAGCACA
>NW_011476142.1:0-2036 GCF_000754665.1 Bison bison bison | reverse complement strand
ATGTGAAGAACAGACTCATTGGAAAAGACCCTGATGCTGGGAAAGATTGAAGGCGGGAGGAGAAGGGGACGACAGGGGATGAGATGGTTGGATGGCATCAACAACTCAATGGACATGAGCTTGAGCAAGCCCTGGGAGTTGGTGATGGACAGGGAGGCCTGGCGTGCTGCAGTACATGGGGTTGCAAAGAGTCAGACATGACTGAGCGACTGAGCCGCAGACCCCAACTTTGCCCCCTGCCTCGGTGAGTATTCCTGCTCCCTGAACACAGGGACGCTGCTGTCCAGGGTGACCTGCCATGTCTGGGGGCTGGGGGAGGGTGGAGAGTCACTTTCTGGCCCACCCAGCTCAGCCAGACCCCTTTGGGCTGCCTCTGGCCAGGCCGCCGGGTCCTATGGAGGGACAGCAGGCCACCCCAGGCTGGGTCTGCTCCCCACGCGGGACCCCCCGCCCAGGGGCTGAGTCGCGGGAGCCACTGGCCCTGGGGCCCTGGGCTACAGCCAGGCCCTGTGGCAGTGATGGATTGCGAAGACCGATGACGCTTTGTAAAATAATTTTCTTTTCTTTCTTCTTTTTTTTCCCCCAAAGAAACTGAAGAAACCTGTGGTTTGCATATCTGCTGACCCAGCAGGAGGCTTCCACTGACCCACCCAGGGTCAGGAAGAGGCCTGAGCCAGCGTGTGGAAAACACTGCCAGGCAGACCCCAGCCTGTGTGGGGGGAGCGGGTCACAGGTCGGCCGCCGCAGGGCCCCTGGGCACGGGCGTGGGGTGGGGGCAGAGAGACGTGCCCCCTCCCCAGGAGGGTGTCATGGGTCTCCTCCTCGCGTCTGTCTGTCCATCTCCCGGTGCCGTGAGGTCAGGCTCTGCAGTCCTGCCTCCGGGGCCTCGGCCTCCTCACCGGATGCACGGAGGCTCCCGCTCGCCCGGGAAGGGGGTGACCACGCCCAGGGACCAGAGAGTCACTGGAGGGAGCGTGTGACAGATTTCAGCGCCACGTGGCCCCCCGTGGCTCTGCACGAGGACACGACACCCAGAGTTTGTGGTCACCTCGTGCTCATCCTTTCCGCCCTGACTTCTGGAAGCGTCCCACTCTCCTCCCAAATGGGGCTGTCTGGTGATGAGAGGCGAGGGGGCTCCTGGTTGAGGTGGGGGCTTCCCTGGTGGCTCAGCTGGTAAAGAATCCGATTGCAACGTGGGAGACCTGGGTTTGATCCCTGGATCGGGAAGATCCCGTGGAGAAGGGAAGGGCTACCCACTCCAGTGTCCTGGCTGGAGAATTCCATGGACCGTACAGTCCGGTCCACTGGGAAACAGAGTCGGACACGATGGAGCGCCTTTGGTTTCGCTTCCCCCGTCTCAGCCTCTCCTCGTTTCTCTTTTCCGGTCCCCCTCCTCCACCTACCCCTTCCCCGGGGCAGTCAACCACGCGTCCGCGGGGCTCCGGCTGTCCTGCACCACCTCCCCGGACACACCGAGGCTCTGCCTCTTGTCCCCAGCGCTGACCACAGACCCCGGTGTCCACCTGCCTCCCGGGTGTCCCTCAGAGCCTCAGCTGAGGCGCCAGACGGGCCCCATCCTCCTCCTCACTCATCGTGCGGGGAGTCCAAAGGCTCCAGGGCCCAGACTCTGGAACCTTCCACAGCGTGGTTTTGGAAGAGGCCAGGAGGGTGGGGGTGGGGGGCAGAGGCCAGGGCCGAGGATGAGGAGAAGAGCCCGGCAGGGCTGTGGGGCAGGCGACCAGGGCGTCCCGGGAGGTGGGCTGAGCGCCAGCCGAGGGAGGCGGCTCTGGGCCGGACGTGTGGCTCCCACGTGTGAGCTGTGTGGGTGCCGGGACCCGGAAAGCTGCGGTTTCAGGAGCCCCGGGGCGGCGTGGCAGGGGGGCACGCAGAAAGGCACTCACCGCACAGATGTTGTCATTAACTGTCGATCTCCTATCGTCTCAGCTGGTAAAGAACCCGCCTGCAATGCAGGAGACCCTAGTTCTATCCCTGGGTCAGGAAGATCCCTGTCGCGGGAAATGGCAACCCACTCCAGT
>NW_011476141.1:9707-12095 GCF_000754665.1 Bison bison bison | reverse complement strand
AGAATTTCCATTTTAACAAGATCTTGAGGATGTTTGTATGATAATGAAATCTTAAAATTTAGTACCATTATGAATAATTAACAGAAAGTCACTATGTGAGATGATACTGAAAGCTTGTCTTTATCCTGCAAGTGGGAAAAATGGAAGATAATTTGAATTCCAGAAAAAACAGAAAGCTATCCAATAAATCTATGGCCTGATGCAAATTAAATAGAAATGTGACATAATTATGGTCAGTTGAATCAGAGTCAAAGAAAAGAATTGACTTTATTTTGTTGAACGAGTGCCTTCTTTTATAGCAATAGGTGTTTAGTTAGAGAGCAACATGTCACTCTTTTTATTTTTTAGACATACCATGTATTCCAGATTCTTGTTGAATAGCATTATTTAATATTTCAATCAAAGTTGATTTGCTTAAAAGTTCCAACTGAAACATAAATATATCATATTTTATATATTTACCAGACTGTATGTAAACTTGGACTGAAGCAAAGAAGAAAGGGTAACAATATTCGAACTGAGGTACATAGGAAAAACCAAGCATACTACTGAGCAATAATAGGAAATGAATCACTCATACACACAACAGTATGGATGAATCTGAAGAGTTTTATATTGAGCAAGACACAAGATGCAAGTTTTAGTGAGAGAGAAAAATGTCAAGAAAGAAATCAGATCAGAATTTGTGTGTTTAGAATGGATGGGAGAGTTTGACTGCAAAGAGGCAACAAAACTGAAACTGGTTACTATTCAGCAGGGCTCTAAAGAGCTCCAGTACTACTGATTTTTACATCTCAGTGTAGAAAAGAATTCAGCAAGAGTCAAAGTGATAGATGAGAAGTGATTTACTAGAATATGACATTTATGAAGTTTACAGCTGGGTGGGCAAGAAACGCCTTACGCTGAAACTTTCAGTTCAGTTTAGTTCAGTCACTCAGTCATGGACAACTCTTTGTGACTCCATGGACTGCAGCAGTCCAGGCTTTCCTGTCCATCACAAACTCCTGGAGCTTGCTCAAACTCATGTCCACTGAGTAGTGCCATCCAACCATTTCATCCTCTGTCATCCCCTTCTTCTGCCTTCAACTTTTCCCAGCATCAAGATCTTTTCCAATGAATCAGTTCTTCACATCAGGTGGCCAATGTATTGGAGCTTCAGCTTCAGCATCACTCCTTCCAATGAATATTCAGGACTGATTTCTTTTAGGATTGACAGGTTGCTTCTTCTTGCAGTCCAAGGGACTCTGAAAAGTCTTCTCCAAAACCACAGTTCAGAAGCACCAATTCTTCAGTGCTCATATTCTTTATATTCCAACTGTCACATCCATACATGACTACTTGAAAAACCATAGCTTTGACTAGACAGACACAGCTTTGACATTACTTTGTTGGCAAAGTAATGTCTCTGCTTTTTAATATGCTGTCTAGGTTGGTCATAGCTTTTCATCCAAAGAGCAAGCATCTTTTAATTTCATGACTGCAGTCTCCATCTGCAGTGATTTTGGAGTCCAAGAAAATAAAGTCTGTCACTGTTTCAATTGTTTCCCCTTCTATTGGCCCTGATGTGATGGGATCAGATGCCATGATCTTAGCTTTTTGAATGTTAGCTTTTAAGTCAACTTGTTCACTTTGCTCTTTCTCTTTTATCAAGAGGCTCTTTAGTTCTTCTTCGCTTTCTGCCATGAGTGGCAGGGTCACAATATACAGCCTTGAAGTACTCCTTTCCCGATTTGGAACCAATCTGTTTTTCCATGTCTGGTACTAACTGTTGCTTCTTGACCTGCATACAGATTTCTCAGGAGGCAGGTAAGGTGGTCTGGTATTCCCATATCTTTGAGAATTTTCCACATTTTGTTGTAATCCACATGGTCAAAGGCTTTAGTCTAGTCAATAAAGCAGAAGTAGATGTTTTTCTGGAACTTTCTTGTTTTTTCAAAGATCCAACAGATGTTAGCACTTTGATCTCTGGTTCCTCTGCCTTTTCCAAATCCAGCTTGAACATGTGGAAGTTCACAGTTCAGAAACTTAGCTTGGAGATTTTGAGCATTACTTTGCTAGCTGTGAGATGAGTGCAATTGTGCGGTAGTTTGAACACTCTTCAGCATTGCCTTTCTTAGGCATTGGAATGAAAACTGACCTTTTCCAGGCCTGTGGCCATTGCTGAGTATCTGAATTTGCTGGCATATTGAGTGCAGCACTTTCACAGCATCATCTTTTAGGACTTGATATAGCTCAACTGGAATTCCATCACCTCCACCAGCTTTGTTTTAGTGATGCTTCCTAATGCCCACTTGACTTCGCATTCCAGGATGACTGGCTCTAGGTGAGTGATCACACCATCATGATTATCTGAGTCATGAAGATCTTTTTTGTATAGTTCTTCCTTGT
>NW_011476141.1:4595-7883 GCF_000754665.1 Bison bison bison | reverse complement strand
TATGTTCAAAGAGATTCTTCTTCCTTCTTCTTTCCCAGAACTTCTTCATTTGAAATCCATTGTCATTAGGGAATCAGCAAATTTTGGTAAGAGAGACCAGAGTTTAGTCTACCTAATTCTTATTGTTAGGAGTCTCAGTAAGTTGTGATTTCTGGCAACAATGTTATACGTAGACTTTCAAACTTTCTGGATTTTATTCCAAAGTTCCTCATGTTCTCAGATTGTCCATTGCATTTATGTAGGCTTTGGCACTAAATGAACTTCTGTACACTTTTGTTGTTATTTCAGTTACTTTTTTCCTCATACTGAAATTAAACTTCCCCAATCATCGATAATTTTAAAAAATACCTAAAGGTGCCCCCCCCCAAAAAAAAATCAAAATACCACAAATCTCACTGTTATTCTTAAATGTTATATCATTTGCATGTATTTCCTGAATCCTTTCCTATACATATATATTACCTTTAAGAATTGGCATCAGCCGTATGAGTAGGTTTGATGTTAGGACTTTGACGTTATTGTCATCAGTGTATCCTATGTGATGATTTGGAGAGCTGTGCTGTAATTACCCTCCAGTGAAGCCCGGCTCAAGGCTTTTGGCACATGTGCCTTCTGTATCTGTGTCATCTTGGCTTTTTACACCTCTGCTCTTTACTTTCCTTACCCACCACTTTGGACATCATGTGCCCTGAGTAGTACATGTTATGTTTGCTATTCTCTATCTCCTGGTACCTCCCATGCTCAACCCCATCATCTGTAGAGTTAGAACCAAACAGATCAGGGACAGGGTTATTCAAGGATGTTGTAGAAAATACTCCCAACTCAAAGCATAGGGTTTTAACCATCCCAAGGTCCCCACTGTTAAGGCATTGATGATATAAATGCATATATTTTCCCAGGATGTCACAAATTGTCACAAAGTCATGGCTGTGAACAGTTGGCTCAGAGGACTGACATCCTCATGAAGAGGGACAATTTTCAGGATACCCTGGATAAGAACTCTCAGAAAGAAGTGATTGATAATGGCCACAAGGTTGGCCTATGTTCATCATCTGAAGAAACAGTAAAAAAAAAATGTTCAGTTATCAAATTAGTGAACATCTAAAAAGAATATCATCTTCACAGACCCCGAGGTGAAAATTCCTTTTACATGGCTGGTAGAAGTATAAATTGGTATACCTTGTTACAAAGGAGTTTAAAATTTCCCTGCAAACTGTTTAAAAGTCCTGTATTGTCCTCAACTTTGGAATTTACTTATAGAATTTTAGAAAACGTTGTACAAAGATATGTAGGTGGTTCAGATGGTAAAGAATCTGCCTTCAATGCAGGAGATCTGAGTTCTATTCCTGAGTCAGAAAGATCCCCTGAAGAAGGGAATGGCTACACACTTGAGCATTCTTGCCTGTAAAATTCCATGGTCAAAGAGTCTAGTGAGCTACAGTCCATGGCATCGGAAAGAGTCGGATACAACTGAGCAATTAACAGTTTCACAAACCATTTTTTCCTTCTGTAGAAATATTCAGATATATGGACAGACAGATATCCAATGAGACAGGCAGAGGTCTATAAATAATGGGCTCTATCTTGTAGCCCCCTGCTTTTGAATTAAAACAACACAACACTTGGGCCACTTTTCAGGGGAGGAAGAGAGGCTTAAAGCCCCATAGCAGTGTACTTACAGATACCGAGTTAGTTTTGACCCTATGACAATTACCATGAAAAGTTGGGCTGGAAGATAGCTGACTGACCAATTGTGCATTTGTAATGCATTTAGGGTGTGACTCTTCTTACTTGGAGGATCAGTAAATTTTTTTCTGAAAAAAATCATAAACATTTTAGGCTTTGTCGGCCATATAATCTCTGTTGCAACTTCAGCTTAGTCATTATGGCATAAAAGCAGACATAGTCAATATATAAATATGTGCATATGGCTGTATTCCAATAAAAGTTTATTTATAAAAATAGGCTGCAAGATGGATTTGGTGCTAGATTTTCCTAGCACCTGGCATGGCACAGAAAAGGTATTCAATAAACAAATACAGGTCATTATTCAGTAACTATGGAGTCACTAAGCAATTAACCATACCTTAAAACGTTCTAACAGAAACGTTTACTTTATCACCAGACTCACGAGACACTTACATCCTCTTCTCATGCTAGTGGTTGCCCTGCTGGCTATGGAAGGATTGTGTGTACCTCACACTGCTGGTATTCTGCAGGTTCATACACCTTGATCCCTCTGGTGACCACCACCTAAGAGTCAATGACACAAAAACTCATCTTGTTCTTATCTACCCAACACCTTTTCAGTATTTAATCTCACTTGACCTGAGTCTTTGCTTGAAAACATTGATTTTTACCTGCTTTATAGCAGAAACATATAGGCAATAATAACATCTTTTCAACTTTCCTTTAATAACCTACGGACAAATGTGTCAGCCAGCCCGAAATGTTCTTCAAAAGGGTATCTGCAAGATCTGAAATAAATCAAGCTTCTTTCTGATTTTCTCTAGATTGGTAACATTGTGAGAGAATTGGGGCCTACCTTATAGGTTTTACTCTATAATCTGGAAACTTTACCATCCCACCTAGGTAATAACTATAGGTTGCTCAAAACATATACTCCTATCTGGCTTATAGTGACATTCAGAAATACACACTCACTATCAAAGGAACATTTCATGCAAAGATGGGCTCGATAAAGGACAGTAATGGTATGGACCTAACAGAAGCAGAAGATATTAGGCAGAGATGGCAAGAATACACAGAAGAACTGTACAAAAAAGATCTTCACAACCCAGATAATCACGATGGTGTGATCACTGACCTAGAGCCAGACATCCTGGAATGTGAACTCAAGTGGGCCTTAGAAAGCATCACTATGAGCAAAGCCAGTGGAGGTGATGGAATTCCAGTTGAGCTATTCCAAATCCTGAAAGATAATGCTGTGAAAGTGCTGCACTCAATATGCCAGCAAATTTGGAAAACTCAGCAGTGGCCACAGGACTGGAAAAGGTCAGTTTTCATTCCCATCCCAAAGAAAGGCAATGCCAAAGAATGCTCAAACTACCCCACAATTGAACTCATCTCACACACTAGTAAAGTAATGCTCAAAATTCTCCAAGCCAGGCTTCAGCACTGTGTGAACTGTGAACTTCCTGCTGTGCAAGCTGGTTTTAGAAAAGGCAGAGGAACCAGAGATCAGATTGCCAACATCTGCTGGATCATGGAAAAAGCAAGAGAGTTCCAGAAAAACATCTATTTCTGCTTTATTGACTATGCCAAAGC
>NW_011476141.1:0-2040 GCF_000754665.1 Bison bison bison | reverse complement strand
GATGGGAATGGGTTACCAAGGTCTACCTCTCACCAATGTCAATGTAGGAGCAAGGACTCGTACCTTCATCTTTATTATTGTAGTGGGCCAGAATAATACATCCCAACATCCATGATCAAAACCTCTGGACACAAAAATTTGTTAAGTGTTATTGTTCCTGTTCCAAACTCTCTTACCATGTATCTAACCACAGACCGTCATCAAATAAATAACACATACACAATCTACTTTAAATCAGATGCAGCAGTATTCTCTGGCTTTGGCATTATAATGTGTATATTTGCTGTACAACTTATTTTACTTACACGTATCTTTCGTAACCAGTTGTATTTAAGTTTGACATACTGTGTTCTGTATTGGTATTTTACTTAAGTGTTTTCATTTCATCTTATTTAAGAAGGCACTCCCTAAAAAATATGCATTTTCCCTTATTTATTCTAATAGTAATTATTATAGCTTTTTTTGGCCTTGAAATTTTTAACCCAAGTGCAGAGATGTGTGAAATAGGGATCCTTTCATATTATTATAAATTGTTAACCAACTGCCCAAGTATTATTTATTATATCAAATTTTTCCTGGTAACATGCCATTGTCATTATATTCTTTATCTTCATTTAAACATTTTTTGGAAATACTCTTCTGTTCTGGGGGTATATATTTTTAAACCTTTGACCAGTACATTTTTTTAATGATAATAACTTTCAATTACATTTTGACATATCAAAGGATATCCCATCTTTGTTGCTTTAATATTATACCAAATATATTTGCACATTTGTAGTACCTAATACATTTTATAATGCATCTGTCACTATCCATTAAAAACTTTTGTGTTATTGACTGATAACACTTTGAATTTATGGGAGTGTTAATGGGAAAATTCACATCTTTTCACTGTTGAATATTCATTCTTACTTTTAGGAAAGGAATAAAGGACTTAATGTTCTTCAGTAAATTTTTACAGACCTCCCCTATCTCTGCCAAACACAAACTTCTGTCATATGAATGCATTTTATAGCTTTGTAGCTATAATAAATAAATCATTACTTTTATAAAATTTCCTCAGCAGTTAATTTCTTTTTAAAAAAATTTTTATTGGAGTATAGTTGGTTTACAATGTTGTGTTGCTTTCAGGTGTACAGCAAAGTGAATCAGTTATACATATACATATATCCACACTTTTTAAATTTCTTTTCTCATATAGGCCATTATAGAACATTGAGTGGAGTTCCCCGAGCTGTACAACAGGTTCTTAATAGTTATCTATTTCACACATGATAGTTTGTCAGTCTCGATCTTCCAGTTTATCCCTTCCCCACCCCACCTTTAGCCTCTGGTAACAAGTTTGTTTTCTACATCTGTGACTTTACTCTCAGTGGTTAATTTCTGTGGCAGAAAAAGCTATTAATTTGTGATATTGATCGTCTATACCATCACTTTGGCAGATCCTGTTTTTAAGAGTTTCAGTCTATTCTTTTAAATGATTAATTAAAACTTAAATAAAGACATTTTTGTTTTGTCTCAAAGATAACACTATCTCCTTTTATTTACTTGTTTTTTCATTTATGAAGACTGTTCCATTAAATGTTGAATAGTAGTTGTGTTAATAAATATCGTTGGGGCTCAGGGCAGCCCATCCCAAATGGCATGTTGATTATTTTGAATTTAAAGTTACTTTAGAAACAACCTTTTGCAAGGACACTCTGACTGTCTTCTCTCTTTCTTAAAGTAGGAAATAAATCTCCCACGTGAAACCTTCCCTGTACTGTAGGGTAAAGAGAGGACCTTATCATCAGAGACAGCGAATTCAGAGCCCAGAAGGCTGTACAGACAAACCTCGCTACTTCTTTACTAATTTACCACCCCAAACCAAAACTCTGTTTAGATGTGTCACTAATTAAGCACCCAAGCCTAAGTTTCTTTGTCTGGTCATTTCCTCACAAATATGCTGTTTCTTTGTCTTAAGAGTATAAAGCTGCCCCCTTTGGCCACTTCTTATGTTCCATTTCTATGAGACCTCCACACTCCACATGTAGAAAT
>NW_011476140.1:16852-31642 GCF_000754665.1 Bison bison bison | reverse complement strand
GATTTTGTTACATAGATATTGTGTGTGTGTGTCTGTGTGTGTGAAAGCTGCTCAGTCATGTCCAACTCTTAGTGAACCCTTGGACTGTAGCCTGCTAGGTTCCTCTGCTCATGGAATTCCCCAGGCCAGAAAGAATACCAGAGTGGCTAGCTGTTCCCTTCTCCAGAGGATCTTCGTAACCAAGGGATCGAACCCAGGTCTCCCACACTGAAGGGGGATTCTTTAATATTTGAGCCAACAGGAAGCCCATAGGTAGTATAAACCCCGAGCAAAAAAGAAAAAAAAAAATTTAAGTATTTATCTACAAAGGAGAAGACTGAGTTCTGAGATGCTATGAGATTTTTCTTTCTTCAGTAATAGGTTTTTAAAATTGTTTGTTTGCTCTTTTGTGTAAGAGGTGCTTTGACTGAGTTTGAACAACAGACCAAAAGACAAAAAGAAAGAAAGAAACAAACAAACAAAAAACTCTATGTATTCACTTGTAAAAAAAAAAAAAAGAGAGATGAGCCCTACCCCCTACTAAGGCATTGAGTTACTGTGCCAAAGTCACGCTTTTAACTTATCTGATTAATGAATTCATTTGGTTATACATAACAATCAACGTTCCAGAATTGTATCATCTCTTTTGGTCCCATAAAATGCTAGGGAGTGCCAGTTTAGGGGCCTTAAACAAAACCTTGAACATTTTTTTTTTAATTTTATTGCTTTTTTTGGTAAATAGTGGGGCAATACTAGATAATTATTTCTATACCCTCTCGCTGTAAGGTTTGATGGTTTTTGAATGAGGAATTGGGAAGCATTTCTTATATTTCAGAATTCCACACTAACTAACAACTCCTCAATTTCATTCTGCTCCTTGTGTTTTGGTAAACTCTGGTTCATTTAATTTAGTGAACACTGTCACTTTTTTGCTATCTCCTGGATCCAAGTGAAAAAAGAATTGTAAAAGGCAGAGGGGAAAGAATAGCTTTAGTGCAGAGAGAAGAATGTTTCCTTTCTGAGGCACGAAGGTGTCACATCCTCTACATCCAGCTGTTTAATGGAAAATCCAGGTAGTAAAGACCAAAGAGGACAGATTTTGTGTCTTTGTCTTTTTATTTCTCTGTCTCTGCCAGTCAGATGGGGAAGACTGAATATGAATAATTGCATCTTATTAAGAAAACCATTTTTGAAATTTTGGGGAATTTTGTTTCTTTTTCTCAAACAGAAAGGAGCAGATTTTACAAAAATTTCAGTGACTTGTAAGTGATAAAATTAAATAAACACAAAATATTTTTATCACTTAAATTCAGGGTGAGCACTGAGTCAAATAATAAAATTGAAAACAAAGATCTTTGTAATCAACACATAGCAATTATTCTTAGTGTCAAACTTCCATTAAACGTTGAAGAAGAAAAGAAGCACAAAAGTAGTAAAGTGGAAGTATCAGAGAACATATGCGATGCTGCTGATGAGAGTGGATTGTTTCACCAGAGAAAGAGTGGAGGAAACAGCAACCAGGAGTTCCTGCTATGCAGAATGGGGCTTCTGATAGGTAATCCTATATCAATATTGAACAGCACATCCCTCGTTATGTTCCTATAAAATAATTTCTAACTTGAGCTAATGTTTGTGATGTACAGATTTTATATTTTAGTAGAGATATAGTTATTTTTAATACTCTTGTCCTTATTACTAGAGTTCCTTTTTTAACATACCACCATGTTACATATTAGAGTATTCTGGATTTGACTGCATATTTGCCTTAATCAGTGTTGCATACTTAAATTTGTTTTGTCACTAGTGAACATCCTTTCATTTCAGTTTGAGGACTTCTTTCAGCATTTCTCGTGAGGTGGGACTAGTGGTGATTAACTCCATCAGGTTTGCTTTGTCTGGGACAGTTTTTATTTCTCTTTCATTTCTGAAAGACAACTTTTCTGGAAAGAGTAGTCTTGGCTGGCAGGTTTTTCTCTCCGAGCACTTTGAGTATGTCCATAGAGGGAGGCCAAATTGCTGATGGTGTCAGGAGAACCGATGAGGCATCAGTCTTTCAGCCATGATGCTGCTGTCACTGCATCATGTGGGTGGTTTAAAAGTGAGCTCTCCTCCCCTGGCCAAATATTTCCTTGGTTTCTTCTTTCATGGTATATGTGCCTCATGTCATTTAAAATACCACCTAAATTAAGTGTGGCTTTTTTCTATGAATTCTCTTTTTCATTTATTTTTGGCTGCACTGGGTCTTTGCCACCATAGCACTTGGGCTTCTCAGTGTGGTGGCTTCTCTTGATGCTGAGCGTGGGCTCTAGGGTGCTGGCTTCAGTAGCTGTGGAGCACGGTTTAGTTGCACCATGGCATGCGGGATCTTCCCTGACCAGGAATGGAACGCTTTCCCCCTTTATTGGTAGGTGGACTCCTAAGCACTGAACTACCAGGAAAGTCCCTAAATTCACCACTATTTTATTTAGAAGCAAAACAAAACATATAGTGTAAATCTACTTATGACTCTCGTGTCTAAGAGTCAAGGCACTTAGCCAGTGGGCTCCAGGTTTGCAGTGTAGCCCTTGAGGTTCTTCTCAGTGTCTTTTCAGATGCATCTCTTTACTTTCTTCCATGTATTTTGTGCTGTTCCTTCCAGGTTCCTCGGAAACAACCCAGATGCCCTGTGCCGGATGTTTGTGCTCACATTAGAATCTCCAAGTAGAATACTTTTCTCCCTTTTCTGTTTCTCATGACCTCTCTTCACTTTTTCTGCAAATCCTTCCTTATTTCACTTATCACTTTCATATGTCGTTTTATATATCATATTGTATCATAATCATATCTGTGTTTGAAGGAAGAATTTGTTTTCTTGCATATGGTTGGTACTCTATAACTGTCTTGTGAATTAATCAATGACTTAAGATGGCTAGGAGTTGGAATTTTTTAAGAATTGGTAGTTTTTTATTCTTTATCGGTTGAATTATTGGAAAATATTGGCTTTTTTGTGGACTTTTTAAAGTAGTGATCCTGGTGTGCACAGGAAGGAAGTAAAGAAAAAGAACGATAACAAGTGGACACTGGACGAACGTGTGATTGCACTAATATTTGTAAAGACCGATTCACTGACTGGTGGTCTGCTGCACGTGAATGATGACAGCATTGTAAGGGAAGTGGATCAGGGTGATGACAGGTACATTCTCCAGATTCCTTGTTTGTAGGGGAAGAAATATTAGCACTGAATTCTTCTTCTGGAAATAGAGCAGCAATATACAGTGCTCAGGCCAAGACAAGAGATTGCTCAACTCTAGTGGACAAACACTGCTGAAAGGTTAAGGTGAGGACCAGTGCCTTTGGCTGGAAGTCATTTCAGTAAATAGTCCCCTTGGAAGCAGGACTGTAATGAATATACATAAACATTCAGTAGGGAATATTATTGGGACAGGCAATGAAGAACTGGATGGTAACTGAAGAGGAATGTGGAGTTCGCAGTGTTATTTGTTCTATGTTAAGAAGGGAGCTTTTAGAGTATGTATGCTATCGGAGGGAGAAAGCAATGGCAACCCACTTCATTACTCTTGCCTGGCAAATCCCATGAATGGAGGAGCCTGGTAGGCTTCAGTCCATGGGTCACTATTTGTCAGACACTGCTGAGGGACTTCACTTTCACTTTTCACTTTCATGCATTGGAGAAGGAAATGGCAACCCACTCCAGTGTTCTTGCCTGGAGAATCCCAGGGATGGGGGAGCCTGGTGGGCTGCTGTCTATGGGGTCACACAGAGTCAGACACAACTGAAATGACTTAGCAGTAGCAGCAGCATGCTATTGCAAATGAGCCAGCATATGGCGTGTTTATTTAGTTTAGTCTTGTTTGCATTTCTAACACTAGAAAGCTTATTGATTGTATGACATTATCTTTAAACTATTACGGTGAACTAATTGTACATACTACTGTGTTCATGTATAGTTTTATGGTAAGGGCTTGTTCATTGGTTCTGAAGTGTAATATTTCTATGTAATGGAATATGCAGATGATTGCTTGAGTTAATTCTATCATATACAGATTTTCAAAAATTACATAATTGTGAATTTACAAACATGTAGGCTATACTGAATAGGGATATGGTCATTCCTTGATGATTCTAGTTGATAGTAACATGATGAGTAGCTATGGTTTTGTAAGGTACTCTGAAACATCACATCATATTAACTGCATAGTTGTTTATAGATTCCAGGGAAAAGGGGAAGATTTTGTTTATATTCAATAGAAAAACATTATTAGCAGTCTTTCACAAATTATTCCTTTTGCATGATAAAGATCTAAATGACAAAACCCTTGCTTCCTTTACTAAGCGTGTCATTAACACATATTGTGTGCTTAATACATGTATGTCAGATGCATGAAGAAACAGCAGAATGTGTGAATGAATGCCTATTGATGAATTTCTTTACAGAAAAAAAAACTTTATTGACAGTAGATTTGCAGGCTTGCCTACCTCTGAAATCTTTTTAATTTTTGAGAAATATGTTTTAAGATTCAGAAATTATTATTTATAGCTATAGCTAGACCTGAAATAATACTATAGATTCATTTGCTATCGCATTACTTAAAAATTCTTTTCAATATTACTTTCTCAGCATATTTTAGAACAGCAGTGTTGAAGCCAGATTTCCTGGGTTTGAATTCTGGGTCTGTTGGTGACATGCTGAGTGGGCTTGGGCAAGTTCCTCAGCCTTTGTGTGCTCCATTTCTTCCTATACCTATCTCCCAGAATGACTGTGGGGATGAAAATGCCTTTAGGACATGTCAGGTGTTTCTAATAATGCATAGCCAATGCATAGGACGTCCTCAAAAAGCTAATATCTTGGTTATTCAAATGGATTTCTTTCTTAGAAGGACTGAAGGAAAACCACCCAGATAGGTCGTATTGCCATAAAAGTTAGTTCTTATGGAAAAGAACAGGTGCAAAAAAACACTGGTATACTGTTTCCTATCACACAACACAAGTAACTTTATGTTTTCCCTTTTCCTTGGATCTAACTTTAATACTTTATTAATATTACTGATATATTTTCTGTGTCCTTTAATGCTGCTCTTATTTATTTCTGCATCCTTTATAGACAATTACTTGCCAAAGCAAAGAGTTTATATACAAAAGAAAAGTTAAGGTATTGTTTGTATTTTTGAATATTTAATATTAGCCTGAAAAGAATCATTTGTTCTTTTAGGCCTGCAAGGAAAACGCCATACGAAAAGAAGAAGGTATAGTAAAAAAAAAAAAAAAAAAAAAAACTTTCAAAAATAGTATCCTTGTCGAAAATACTTCGTCAAAGGAATAATGGTAAAACAGAAAATCTTCCTTTGTTGTAGAGAAGTTTACTTTGAACACATCATTTAGAAACACTGTTGATAAAGTTATCCTTTTGATAAAAATCTCTTCTTTTAAGAAATGTCAGTTTTTGTTTTGCTACAGAGATTTATCACCTCTGTACACTTGGTGTATTTATACATATTTTAAGGACATTGTGAAACAGTATTGTTTACGTGTAGGTCAAAGAACTAATTAATTACGTGAACGAACTGAATGACTTAACTCAGTCGTCTGAGACTGTTTCTGAGGATGGTGACATGCTTTACGAATTCTATGTTGTAAGTAGAACCTCTCAAAGTGGGGTGTAAAGGTAGGACTGCAGTGTAAATGTTAACGGAAAGCCTGTCTGTGTATATGAACACCTTTTCAGTACAGCTCTAGAGCCAGGGATATGCTACAGTGCTGTGCATCTCAGAAGTTTGTTTTGCATTAAAAGGACATGAAAGTGAGTGTATACTCTGAGCCACAGGCCTATGATACTCTCACTCACTGTACCTTCTGTTGACTCTTCTTCTTTCCTGTGCCTTCACCCACGGTCAGGTCAGCATCATTTTCCTCCTAGAGTAACTGAAATAATCCCAGGACTTCTTTCCCTGCCACTCCACCTGGCAGAACCTTGGTCTGCACAGCAACTGTAATTATTGCCTATTTTTAAACACTCAGGTCTCATCATTCTACCCCCTTGCTTCAAGCCCAACCATTGCCTCTCTTTGCTGCGTGGTTAAAGGTCACAATTGTGTGGTTCCATCTGGTTTTAGTTGTCACTCTTCTTCCTACATGAATTCTAGAGTCAGCTTGTCAGTTCCCTAAAGTCTGCTGGTCTTAACGTTTTCATTTTCCTTCAGCTCAAAATACTTTGTACTTTCTCTTTTCATTACCTCTTTGATCCAAGGGTTATTTAGACCCATGTGATTTAGTGTCCAAATATTGAGAATTTTCCAGAGATCCTTCTGTGCTCTTGTTTCTCATGATTTGTTAGGTGCATCCAGAGGGGCTCTGGGGCTAGGGCTGATTATTTTCTGCCTTGGAGGCAAGACCTTGTTGACTACCCTGTTCATTCTGCTGGTACCTAGAAATTTTCCAGCCTGGCTCATGAGAATAGATAGAATTCCTGGGACTGAGTGAGCACCAGTCACAGGTTCCTATAGTCTGATCAGATGGTTTCTTCCTGGTCTCAGGTGGTTTCTCCCAGATGAGCTCTGTTCCTTCCTCTGCTGAATACCCAAGGGGCTCCTCCTCAGATCTCCAAGGTCCTTTTTCTCTCTGTTCCACTCTCGCCTCTCCACGGTTCTGATCTGTGATCTCTGCCCACTTTGGTTCACCAGACTTTCAGCTTCATCACCTACTATCAGGGAGTCTGGCTAACTCAGCTTCCATTCCTTCTCCCCGTGTTGGGGCCTGGAAATTCTCTCAAGGCAGTGAGCACAGACATTCCTTAGGCTAACCTCATGTGTTTCCAGGATCATTGTCTTTCATTCCCTGAAGTCCTTTGTCATGAAAATCATTGTTTAATGTATTTTGCCGGCACTGTTTTTGCTCACTCCACTCAGGAAGGTAAATCAGTAGCTGTTCACTCTGTCTTGGTTAAAAATGTAATGGCAGCTGGAGACTGTCCACAGGGTTGTTCTCCCTACTCTACTTACTACTTCCTGCTCATCTTTCATTTCTCAGTGTGACATCTCTTCCCCAGGGAAATCTTTCCTGGACCCAGTCTATGTCAAGTTCTGTTATGTGATCATAGAACTCTCTTTTCTTAGAGTATCTATATGAGTTCATAATCATTTTATTTGTCCTTGTCTCCTACTAGACTTCAAGCTAAACAAGACCCAAGGGCATCTGTTTTATTTGCAGAGCTTAGAATAATATCTTCCACATTATAGACCCTTAATACTTGTTCAGTGCATGGATGAGTGAATGTGAAAGGCACAGTCCTTTATACTCAAAAATTCCTCACATAATTTTTTGTTTGTTTCTATCTTTGTTTTCTTCATCATGCAGATTCTGTTAGCTTGTTGAAAGTTCAGGATACAATTCTTTTGCATGAAATATTAGTAGATTTTCAAAGAAGCCAAAGAAGCCACTGTGAACTACTTAGAGGAGAATTTTACAGAATGAAAAGTGAGGTTTGTGGGCTACAAAAAGAGCTGTCAGAAACCAAAGAAGTGAAATCACAGTTAGAGCATCAGAAAGTGGAGTGGGAACAAGAGCTCGGCAGCTTGAGGTACTGTACACCTCGCTTTTAAAGAAATATTTGAACTATTGTTTACTTTAATACTGCAGAGACATAGATGTGTTGTAAGGACTAACTTATCCTCTAGGATTTTACAGAGGAGAAAGTGTTACTAGTATTGTGAAGTGTGAAATTCTTGGAAATAATATAGCAGGTTCTTAACAGTGAAAGCTTCTAATAACTTAATGTATAATTTTCCAAATCATCATTTTCATGAGCATACAGAAGCCCACCATAATGGAAACCTTATTACACATTTACAAAAGCAACAGTTAGAACTGGACATGGAACAACAGACTCGTTCCAAATTGGAAAAGGAGTATGTCAAGGTTGTATATTGTGACCTTGCTTATTTAACTTATATGCAGAGTACATCATGAGAAATGCCAGGCTGGAAGAAGCACAAGCTGGAATCAAGATTGCCGGGAGAAATATCAATAACCTCAGATATGCAGATGACACCACCCTTATGGCAGGAAGTGAAGAGGAGCTAAAAAGCCTCTTGATGAAGGTGAAAGTGGAGAGTGAAAAAGTTGGCTTAAAGCTCAACATTCAGAAAATGAAGATCATGGCATCTGGACCCATCACTTCATGGGAAATAGATGGGGAAACAGTGGAAACAGTGTCAGACTTTATTTTTCTGGGCTCCAAAATCTCTACAGATGGTGACTGCAGCCATGAAATTAAAAGACACTTACTCCTTGGAAGGAAAGTTATGACCAACCTAGATAGCATATTCAAAAGCAGAGACATTACTTTGCCAAATAAGGTCCGTCTAGTCAAGGCTATGGTTTTTCCTGTGGTCATGTATGGATGTGAGAGTTGGACTGTGAAGAAGGCTGAGTGCCGAAGAATTGATGCTTTTGAGCTGTGGTGTTGGAGAAGACTCTTGAGAGTTCCTTGGATTGCAAGGAGATGCAACCAGTCCATTCTGAAGGAGATCAGCTCTGGGATTTCCTTGGAAGGAATGATGCTAAAGCTGAAACTCCAGTACTTTGGCCACCTCATGCCAAGAGTTCACTCATTTGAAAAGACTCTGATGCTGGGAGGGGGCATATTAGGAGGAGAAGGGGACGACAAAGGATGAGATGGCTGGATAGCATCACTTACTTGATGGACGTGAGTCTGGGTGAACTCCGGGAGTTGGTGATGGACAGGGAGGCCTGGCGGGCTGCGATTCATGGGGTCGCAAAGAGTCGGACACGACTGAGCAACTCATCTGAACTGAACTGCAACTGACTTTCAGTTGTTTTTCACTTTTTTGTATTCTATTTAATACTGCAAGGAACACCTTTTCTATAAATTCATTTCTACCTTTCTAATTATTTTAAATGCATTTTCTTAATAATATCGTATAATTTGGTCAATGTATGAGAACTTAAAAATGGTCTGTAATCTATATTTATAAACTATTCTTAGGAAAGTTTATATACTTTACATTCCCACCTGCAGATTCACGAAGTAGCCATTTTTCTCAAGAGAAAATGCAAACAAAATTTATACAGTTTTTTTCTTAACCCTTTGTCTGAAAACAGTGACCATTTTTAAGTGTTTTTCATTGTATTCCCCCCACATTTACTACTTTAAACATTGTGAAGATGGAATGAAAGTTATTGCAGCAGTGAATAATCTCATGATTTTCTAAGAAGAGTTTTAAATTTTGCAGATTCACTTTAAAGCAAGAAGAGAATAGAAGAAATGCCGAGATGTTATATGAAAAAATGAGGGAGCATTTAAGAAGAAAAGAAGACCAATATAGTAAAGAAGTTAAAGTGAAACAGCACCTAGAACTCACTTTCCAAGCAGTAGAAGTGATAGTGAAGACTGAGAGAAATAATCTGAATAAGGTAGAGTAATCTTTGGTAAAAATTTCAAATTTCTAACATGATTTTATCAATATTATTTATAATATCCCCTTTTTAAAAAATACCATTTATTTAGTGTCATTTTGTTTAGTGTTATAGGAAATTTTAGGTTAATTGTTAAAAACAAAAGAAAAGAAATTCAAAGTTCCCAAAGTAACAAGGCCAGAAATAAGAATTGTATGATCCTGACATGCTGGGTGCACTTTTTCGAGCAGAGGGAGGAAGAGGTCACATCAGTAGCTCACACAATAGATCCTGAGAAACCACAGGGTTGAGAATGGTGTAGAAACTGGAGGTTAAGCTCTCAGCCCACCTCAGGCAACCAATCCTTTAGCCTTGACAGACCATTCATGAGTGAATAGGTCTAGAAGAGAAGGGGCGCTGGGAGGGACCATCGTGCATAATTTTACACCAAGTTGCCTCTGGCCTTCAATCTGGTAGGTGGCTGAGGGTCGTGGACCCCCCTCCCTCTGTGCCCGTCAGCCCTCCAGTCCACCTGGCCCATGAACAGCTCAGAGCTGGCTCCAGATTTCCCAGCTGCATTCTCCCTCACAGCAGAGTCCTCAAGGACAGGTGTTAACTGGCGTCCTTGAGAGGTGCAGGAATTTTTTTTCCAGCAGTTGGTAGAAACCAGACACTCTTGAAGTTGGTTGTCCTTCCTTCTGCAGAGTTCTTGAGTGGCATCTCACAGCAGAGAAATTTGCTTGCACACCCGATGTCCCTCTCAAATATGGACTGGGTCCCATCCCCGAGGTCCTAGCAGCAGATCTGCCACAATGAAAAGCTCTTGGGAAGAGCTCGGGAAAGTAGTATTTGTAATTCAAATCCATTTGTCTAGAGCAGTCAGGTTGTGACATACGAAGGCATCCAAGGAGAGGCCTTTAATATTTTCCATAGGAATTGATCTCAAATCTTTTGTGACTATCTCAGAGGAGCCGGCACCCTGATTGTGGTTTAGGCAAGGAAGACCATGTGTGGTCCACCATCGACTGTGCTACCCAACCAAGTCCCTCTGCTTTGGAGTGAACGTGTCAGTCACTCCATGCACCTCATCAGCTTCAGTGTCTGAATCAGAGTCCATTCTTGGCTCCACTGTCATTTCTTTAACCAATACCCTGTCAACGACCTTTTCACATCATTTACTGGTTTTCATTTTGTAAAAACTACGACATTAGTTGTAAAAACACTTTTGAACACTTTAAAAAGTTGTTTATTTAGAATAAAGTTATAAAAGTGCCTCCCCCGCACCAAGGGAAAACAAAACAAAACAAAACAAAAAAAACTCTTGCTACCAATTAAAGATATTCTGGGTTTTGGTAATAATTTCACTTCCTCGATTGATCATTAGGTTAGTTTATCACTTCCCCTAATGGTAAGGAGGAAACTATAGGCAGTTTAGAGACCACATTTTGGATGTGATTCTTCTACTCGTGAGAAAATGAGCACTCTGCTCTGTGAATGTTCTATTTCAGTACAATGAACTTTTAATAACAGTGATAGATATGGCATAATATATATTTAGTGATAGTTATTAAGTGTTTTTCATTGTGTTTTCCCCATCTTACTATTTTAAACATTATGGAGAGATAATGAAAGTTATTGCAGCAGCAAATAATCTCATAGTTTTCTAAGAGCTTTCTAAATTTTAGCTTATTTACCATTAGTGTATGTACCATGAATGAAATAGGAAGCTTATTTTGTATTGATATGTTTGTACTAGAGACATGTGGTTTGATGTAAGAAGACTAGTAAAGTCCAAAGACCTGGAGAAAAGGCTGCAGCTTACTCATATTTTTAACTTTTTCCTTTCTAGAATCATTACAGCTAGTGAGTTAATTAGTGTTTGTAAAAGTGCCTAGTACAGTTTTCAATAGGTGTAACTCTTGTAATTTCCTATTAAAATGTTAGAAGGCAGCATATTCTCAAGGAAAAACTTTTTGTACAAAATTTAGTCTATTTATACAGAGTTAAGGCTCTTACTGTGAAGTAGATGTATAGGAGGTATCAAATGCAGTGTTTATAAACCTAGCAAGTGGTGTTGTTTATTGAAGTATAGTTAATTAACAATATTCTGTTAGTTTCAGGTATACAGCACTGTGATTCAGATATATATGTATATGTGTGTGTATATTATATAAATGGGGCTTCCCTGCTGTCTCAGACTATAAAGAATCTGCCTGCAATGCAGGAGACCTGGGTTCAGTCCTTGCGTTGGGAAGATCCCCTGGAGAAGGTGGAGAAGGCAATGGCACTCCACTCCAGTACTCTTGCTTGGAAAATCCCATGGGCAGAGGAGCCTGGTAGGCTGCAGTCCATGGGGTCACTAAGAGTCAGACACGACCGAGTGACTTCACTTTCACTTTTCACTTTCATGCATTGGAGAAGGAAATGGCAACCCACTCCAGTGTTCTTGCCTGGAGAATCCCAGGGACGGGGGAGCCTGGTGGGCTTCTGTCTATGGGGTCGCACAGAGTCGGGCACCACTGAAGCGACTTAGCAGCAGTAGCAGCAGCAGCATGGAGAAGGAAATGGCTGCCCATTCCAGTAGTCTTGCCTGGGAAATTCCATGGACAGAGGAGCCTGGCAGGCTATAGTCTATGGGGCCCCAAAGAGTTAGACATGACTGAGTGACTAATTCACATACACACTCACTCACACACATGCTCATGTGTACACACATATTCCGTTTCAGATTCTTCTTGCAGTATATTAAGTGTAGTTCCTTATGTTGTACAGTAGATCTCTGTTGGTTATTTTATATCTACTAGTGTGTATATGTTAATCCCAACATCCTAATTTATCCCTTCCCTACTCTTCTTTCCCCTGTGGTCACCATAGGTTTGTTTTCTGTGTCTGTGAGTCCCTTTCTGTTTTGTGAATAAGTTCATTTTAGATTCTACATATAAGTATTATGGTATACTTGTCTTTGACATCACTTAGGGTGATAATGTCTAGGTCCATCCCTGTTGCTGTAAATAGCATTATTTCATTCTTTTTTATGGCTTACTAGTTTTCCATTATATAAATATTCCACATCAGATGCAATTTTTAAGTGTAGTCAGATCTATGAATCTTTTATTTTAAGACTTCTGGGTTTGTTTTAGTTCACAGAGAAGCATTTCCAGTTCTGAGCTTCTTGAAAATACTCTTGGGATTTATTTTTGACTTTCATGGATTCATTATCTTCCATTAAATTTTTGAACCTTTGGGAATTTCTGCTTGTATAAAGTCTGAGGATTGTATTGAACCTTATTTTTTCCTGTTGGAGACACATTTGGGGCAGTCTTTTCATTGTATAAACATACAAGTTAGTCTTTCATTTCAGAAGAAATCATGGAATGTCACTTTACTGTACTAGCTAAACATCTCCTTTGTTTCACTTAGGTTTATGATAGTTGTGAAGAAACAAAAGACCTGTTGCACAAAAAAGCACATGCTGCAGGAGGAAAGTGCCATGCTAAGACTGGAGATAGATGCACTGAAAAATCAGCACCAGGAAAAGGAAGAAAACTATTTTAAGGTCATTGAAATTCTCAAAGTAAAGAATGATTATCTTCAAAAGGCAATAAAACTGAATGAGGAAATGTTAACAAAGACTATATCCCACTATACAGGCCAGCTTAATGCTCTGAGAGCTGAGAATACAATGCTAAAATCTAAGCTGGAGAACGAAAAAGAAAGTAAACAAAGACTGGAAACAGAAGTGAAATCCTACCATTCTAGACTGGCTGCTGCCTTATATGATTATGATCAAGGTCAGACCTCAAAAAGAGATATGGAACTTGTCTTCCAGAGAGCAAGAGATGAGTGGTTATGCTTGCGGGACAAAATGAAGTACGATGTGGCTAATCATAAAGATAACAATGAGATGCTTTCCCAGCAACTATCTTCAGTGGAAAGTATCTTCAATAAGCTGAAAATCAAGCTGTATCACATGAGAGAGAATCTTAGAGAAAAGACTTTGATGTTAGAACATGTCCAGGGAGATCTAAGCCAATCAGAGTCTCAAAAGCAGGAAATTGAACACATGTATCAGAATGAACAAGGCAAAGTGAATACATACCTTGGAAAGCAGGAATCTTTAGAGGAGATATTATCTCAACTCCAGAGTGAAAACATGTTGCTCTGGCAGCAACTGGGTAATGCACGAAACTGAGCCGACAGTAAAGAGAAGACGGTCTTTAGCATCCAAGACCAGTTTCAGCAGATCGTGAGAAAACTTCAGGCCGAATATGAGAAACAATGTCTGATGCTGGAGAAAAGAAACAAGGAGTTAATCAAGGAATGGAATCATTTAAAAGAGAGAATGTATTGGTACAAAAATGAGAAAGCAGAAGGAGAAGTGAGCATCCAGAAGGAGAAATAATTCTCAGACTTCCTGAAAGAAAGTTCAGAGTGATTCTTGATTCTGGCTAAATGTTGAATCTAGTTGAATATAAAAAATACACAGGCTGTGAAACTATGGTCTCTATCTAAACCAGCCTAAAAGCATGCCTTGTATCCAGCAAATAAAAATTAGACCAAAGAAATCCTTTACTTTGAGTAGGGACATCATGTCGTTTATGAAATGTTAAGAGATTTAGTTCTAAATTGTTAACCTAGACAGGTACTAGTAATTTACTCTTTATTAAGGTAATAATTTTAATGTTTATGTTACCACATTTCAGTATCATAACAAAGCAGATAAATGAAATGCTCAAACCGGAAATGAATATTTCAAAATGAAGCTTCAGTTACCTGGATTATCTTGATAGTCAATTCCAGGTTTCCCAGAGGCTGTATTTTATATATCGTACTTTGGCTTCAGTAGCTTGTCATAGCTTTTTGTTATATTTGTTTGTACAATTTTATTTTTATTCATGTCAATTTGAGTTAATATGGGAAACATTTTAGTCTTGAATCATTTATTCTTAAAGCCTCTCAACTCTTCAAATGCATCTACTTATCATTAAATCATAATTTGTGACTCACGTGGTGAGCTTTAGCAAAACTATTCTTGATTTAATCTTCCCACTGCTATTTATGATTTACTTAACATTTTTTACAAACAATTTGCTCATAATTCCCATTTTAAGTATCAATTACTATGATTTGAATACAAGCTTGTCCTCTAAAAATGAAGGATGGCAGGATTCATGAGCAGCAGGAATGGAATGAGTCAGGGAGAGGGTTGTAGGAGCTGCGGTCTGGAGGCAGATAGAGGCCAGGTTATCGAGGCCCCATGAAGGCCATGGGAGCAACCTCATTTTTTAAATTGCAATTTTCTTTTATATTGGAATATGGTTGATTTACAATTTTGTGTTAGTTTCAGGTTACATCAAGTTGATCCAGTTATTCGTACACTATATCCATTATTTTTCAGTT
>NW_011476140.1:12742-16393 GCF_000754665.1 Bison bison bison | reverse complement strand
ATCTATTGGAAAGATCTGAGCACTGGTTGGAATATGTGAAAATCTCTGAGTTAATCAAAGCTTCTAATAAAAAAGGAAAGGAAAATGTTTCCACACTGTTTCCACAGTGTGGAATTTTCCATCACTTTTCCCACTTACACACTCATTTCTTTCTGGACGTGAGGTAGTGAAGCTCTGCAGATTTATTGGGAGGGGCAGGGCATGGACAGTGGGGCCACATGCTTTGTCTGAGTAACTTAATATCAGGAAGGCTGGAGGGTGGCCCCTTTTGTGTCTATAACCAAAGTCAGTGAGGAGGAAAAATAAGGTGAGTTGCTGTCTGCAGTGATAGTTTTCAAAGTCCATATGTTGGAGTTATCTATTATTAACATAACATAATAGTAAAGTGATTTGATAAACTCAGTGACAGAGCATCTTATGGGGCAGTTGTGAGACAACTTCAACAAGAACTGGATGATGGTGTAAAAAAGCAGTCTATGTCAGAGGCTTCACTGAAAGTCATGTCATGTTATGGTGCTAAGTTAGAAGCTGAGGCACAGGATTTGAAGAACAATTGTGAACTACTACAACTACGTCTACTCACAAGTCAGGTATGTATGAAATTGAACGTGTTAACAGTTAATATGTAGGATAAAGTGTTTTAGAACACTCATTTTCATGGTCAGCTTTCTTCTGTATTTTTGTTACAAGTAACTTACTACAATTTTCTTATCTTTATAATGCACTCGTTCCTTAAACTCTGACTTTCATCCTACCATTTGCATTATATTACATTTTTCTTATATTATTTACCCTTAGGAAAGTCGAGAATTGTGCCTCATTATTCACATAAGTTGAGAGCCTTTTTTTTTTCTTTGAAACAATATTTCATAAGTGATAGCTGTATTACCATGATGAGCCTAGCAAGAGTAAAATCAGAGAATAATATTAGTTTAATGGAATGTTCAGAAAATTATCATTTCTCATCTTTCCTTTTATGAATGGCTGTAGATTTCTGTATATATTTATTTCATGGATTTCAGAATAATTTGTGAAGAAAGGGTGTTATACAAACCAGTTGAAGTTTAGGCATTGCCTTCTTTCCTTTTCATTTTAAGGATATTGTAAAAGCATTGAGGTACTCAGATGGTGTAGAATACATACATCCAAACTAGAGAATTAAGAAGATTATCTGGATCCTGCCATTGGATTTTTTTTTAAAGCTATTGAGATATAATTGACATATCATAGAATTCACCCACTCAGCATGTGTAGTTCAGTATCTCTTAGTCTAGAGAGGTGTAACCAGTGACTACAGTCAATTTTAGAGCATTTGCATCACCCCCTAAAAGAAACCCTGCATCCCTTAGCCACCACCCATGGCCTCCCATCTCCCTCAGACCCAGGCAACCCCCAGTCTAATATCAGTCTCTGTATACATGCCTGTCCTCGGTATTTTATATAAATGGAATCATGCTCCTTTGGGATTAGCTCATTTGACGTCATGTTTTCACAGTTCATCCATGTGATAACAAGTGTCAGTTTTTCCATTTCTGTTGGTTGTCAACAATAAGCTAAGCCATGTATCCATCATCACTTGATGGAGCTTTGGGTTGTTTCCGCTTTGGGACTATTAATAATGCTGTTGTGAACATTGATTTCCATGATTCTGTGTGCACATGTTTTTATTTCCCTGTGGTTGGATCTTACCTCAAAGTTAGCTGGCTTTTTCACCTTTTCTTGGCCCTTGCTCAGACTGTCCTTTCTGTCTTTACAGTTTCTTTTCCTCTTGGGTAGTCCTTCATTATTTCAGACCTGGCACCCTGTCTCTCCTTCATGGAGCTTTCGTGACTGTCCAGCTTTTTGAGCCTTTTCACATCAGCACTTGTTACCTAGTCTCTGAGGAAGAGTTTAGCCCCTAGTTTTACACTGTTGACATTTCTTCCATGAGGGGGAATCTTGGCTAAGTATACACTGGTGTAACAGGGAATATTTATTGATATGCACAGCACTTGTCTTGCATAAATGGACAGTAACAAAGGATTACAAGAATGAGGCATTTTTTGTTGTTGCTGTTCAGAAAAAAATGTGTGGATCATCTCTGTAAACTGTTAGGAAATGGGATTTCTTTAACTTTGCAAATAATTCTCTTTGGAATGCAATTCAAATTAGCAAAAAGTCTTTGTACTTCTGAAAAAGGCTTATGGGATTAGAATCCATATTTACAAGATTTATTAATTAGATCACAGTCTTCTTTTGGGAGGGACTTATTAACTTAGCCCTAGATAACTCAATACAGTATCTCTCAAACTTCTTTAAAATCCTGGGTAATTAAGATGGGGGGAGGAGTAAGAGACATTCTACTAAGAGGTGACTTTTGGTCATTTTATGAAGAAAGATAGAAAAACATTTCTGTAGAGCGATAAAAGAGTGTAAAATCAAGTGCAATTTTTGTGTGACAAAGATGGCAGTGAAGAATATATTTTGTGACTCTTGATGGTTTGAACTTCTTTCTTGATTCTCTGAGTAATCTCTGCTCCTACATTATACAATACAGATACCATTGTATTTATTTGATCCTGGGTTTGAGTTAGGCTGTGCTTAGTCCACTTTCTTCACTAGCAAACAGTATCTTTTTATTCTTGAAGACTGATGATTTTCCAGCAGAGCTGGAAACTGCATCTCCAAAATGTCTGCACCTGGATGCAAAAAATCAAGTTTTTCAACAGGAGTTATTATCTATGAAACTAATGCAAAAGAAATGTAAAAAACTAGAGAAGAAGAAAAAGAAGTTGGAGCAAGAAGTAGTGAACCTCAGAAGTCATATAGAAATGAATATGATAGAACATAGTCAAGTAGAACAATGTCAAGAGGAGATTGAAGAAAGAGTGAGACAGAATCTCATAGAGAAATGAAAAGAAGTCAACCTATTTTTGCAGGTTAATTTGTTGATCTGTCATATGCTTGAATTCACTTTCACTGAACATTATATTTTGAATCTATACAGCTTATGTGTTTCATCTACCTCCCTAAGAGCAGTTAGTTTTGTAGATTTCTGGAAGGAAGGGAGGCACTTGTTTTCTCTTTAAATATTTCAGTTTCCATCACAGTTATCACTAAATTGATCTTTCAGAATGATTCTCACTCAGATCAGATCAGATCAGTTGCTCAGTCATTTCCGACTCTTTGCGACCCCATGAATCACAGCACGCCAGGCCTCCCTGTCCATCACCTACTCCCGGAGTTCACTGAGACTCACGTCCATCGAGTCAGTGATGCCATCCAGCCATCTCATCCTCTGTCATCCCCTTCTCCTCTTGCCCCCAATCCCTCCCAACATCAAAGTCTTCCAATGAGTCAACTCTTCGCATGAGGTGGCCAAAGTACTGGAGTTTCAGCTTTAGCATCATTCCTTCCAAAGAAATCCCAGGGCTGATCTCCTTCAGAATGGACTGGTTGGATCTCCTTGCAGTCCAAGGGACTCTCAAGAGTCTTCTCCAACACCACAGTTCAAAAGCATCAATTCTTTGGCGCTCAGCCTTCTTCACAGTCCAACTCTCACATCCATACATGACCACAGGAAAAACCATAGCCTTGACTAGATGAACCTTTGTTGGTAAAGTAATGTCTCTGCTTTTGAATATGCTATCTAGGTTGGTCATAACTTTCCTT
>NW_011476140.1:2288-12057 GCF_000754665.1 Bison bison bison | reverse complement strand
CTTTTAAACTTCTGCTTTTTTTTTTTTTTTTACCTTTGAAATCACTCTCTGAATCACTGTCTCAAAACTAAAGGGAACAAGTATAATTTTCCAGGTTAATGATTATTTTTAAAATGTTATCTTTTTCAATTTGCCTTAGACACAAGCTGAATTTCAACAGATGGAACTCAGAATTAAAGACTTGGAATCTGAACTCTCCAAAATGAAAAGTTTGCAAGAAGATTCTAATCAAGCAGAGTTGGAAAAATATAAGCAACTCAACCTAGTAGAATGTGAAGTTAGAAAGTCATTGGAAGATAAACTAGACAAGTAAGTCAAAACAAAGAATCAGAAAAACTAAATTTAGTTCATTAATTTGTCTCTAAAGCCTCATTTTTATAGAGTGGGGTACATGAGATTAGTAGGAAGTGAAAGCTAACTAGATGGTCATGGCTAAGGGGGTGCCTTAAGACAAACTAGTAGTCCTGTATCAAGTTTTTCCACACTATGTAAAGGCATACTTATGAAATAGGGGGAAATTAACACATGGGTTAAAGGTAGGATAAATCACAAAGTGGCTAAAAGTAATATAGAGACCTGACTGAGAGGTCTGGAGAATGGAAAGGGCAGATCCCACCTGCAGTGCCTAGTACAGATTTCCCCACTATCTGAAAGCAGAGCACTCCTAGGCAGCCTTTCAAAAGCCAAAGCAGCATAAAGCAAAGAAGCAGGTACCCGAGGACACATTCTGCTAGTCGATACATAAAGTGAATATGCACAAGTGAAGCACAGGTCCTCCCAGACAAGGTTTTGGGCTGTGGGGACTTGATGCTGAGATGTGGGGAGTGGCTTCCGGGGAAGGAGCTCAGTGGGGCCAGTCTCCCTGCTTGGGGAGTGCGATGCCTCTTGCTGTAAAACCATACACTGATCACTGTTTAGAGTTTTGGCTTTTTAAATGAGACCAGAAATTGTCTTCAGATTTTTTTTTCTCTATCATCAAAAACAGGTACTGACATAGGCCCTTTGTAGAAGTGAAGTAACATAAAGTGAACTTTGGAAAAGCAGAGGATACTTGTAATTGATCCTGGGGCCGTTTTAGCTCTTTTCAGTCTCACCCTTTGACTTTCTCATCCTCCCTTGATATTGTGGCTCTAAGTGATACCTCAGAGCCAAAAGCTTAATTTCTCCGAGGTTGTGAGTGAAACTTGTGTACAATGGTGGTGAAAGAAAATGCTTGAAAGTGGCTTTGTGGGATGGGGTGTTTCTTCATCCCTGAACTGTTTCCTGGAGTCAGGTGTATCCCAGAAAGCAGCAGGTGTCACTGTGAGGCCACCTCCCTTTCTCTCTGATGCCCTTTCTCTCTTCTCCCAACTGTTACGTGTTACTTGAGGAGCCCTAGACACATGTGTACTTCTTTAGAATAAGGTTACAACTATCATTGTTTACAGGAGGTCTGCTCTGTGTTTTCAGTGCTCAAACAGTTTATTGAGAATTCCATTTACTATATGGCAACTTTAAAAATGCAGATAATTTAGGGAAACATGAGTAAAGTTGGTGTTTTCCATCTTCCCCAGGACTCATGAGAGGCTGGCAGTGATCAGCACTAAACTTGAGGTGAAGACGGAGCAGAACACATCTTTACTCAGATCTCTTAGCACGAGGCCAGTCCTGGAACCCCCTTGTGTTGGAAATTTCAATAATCCTTTAGTGCTCAACGGAAATCTTACTCCAAGAGCAAACGTAGGGTTTTCTACCTCAATTCCATGCCCTTCAAATAACAGCATGGAGATTTTCTTGACTGAGGTTAGTTTTATTATCTTTTGTTCATTGGGTTTCAGATTCCTGATATGAATGATCCTTGTTTTTAATTTGGTGAACTTCTGAGTTGTTTATTTGACTCATGCACACTAAGTAAAAGCTGTCATTAACTGTGCTAATCAAGGAGACATTTAATGATATTTTTTTTTTGTCCTAGATCTCTTGTTTTGAAGAGATACTTTTTAAATTTCTTGAAAAGCTGCATTGAAATTCTACTTTAGAAATGAAATCTTATTGCCTAGTAACTGAAAGTATACTTTAAGATGTTTGACTTACTTTCTAATGGATTTCACTTTAGCAGTGGTTCATAATCATTTCCAAGCTTTACTGTACCCACCACAGTTTATCTACCCCTAAGCATAAGTGACAATGGCAACCCACTCGAATACTCTTACCAGGAAAATCCCATGGGCAGATGAGCCTGGTAGGTTGCAATCCATGGGGTCGCGAAGAGTTGGACATGACTGAGTGACTTCACTTTCACTTTTCACTTTCATGCATTGGAGAAGGAAATGGCAACCCACTCTAGTGTTTGTGCCTGGAGAATCCCAGGGATGGGGGACCCTGGTGGGCTGCTGTCTATGGGGTTGCACAGAGTCGGATACGACTGAAGTGACTTAACAGCAGCAAGCATAAGTGAATCACTGGCATCTAAACAGTAACCATATATAGATGTGTTTTTATTTGAAAGAATCCTAGATAAATACTTTTTATGAATTAAACAAACTTGTGATCCTAAATCAGAAGATTAATTTCTGGTTTTAGATTAACATTTTTTGTTATTTTTTTTGTACAAGAGTATGTCTTTAATTGCTATTTTACTTATAGAATTTTGATTTAAATTTCTAAAAACTGTCTTGCTGAGCAGTTGTAGAATGTTTCTAAATTTGTAGTTAATGCAAACATTTAAAAATTATAAATGAAGCTCGCTTTATCTCTATCTTGACATCATCTGGATGAATGGTATCTAAGATAGTAATGATGCAGAGTCTTGAAATTGTAACGAGTTTTTATTGTGTAATCATTGTGGTTAAAATATCCATTTCAGTCTATGCACATGGGCTTATCATTTTGATAGTGTTTCTGTGATGTTGGTGATGCAAAGACAAGTAGCCCTTGTTAAATGCAGTCTCAACCTGTTTTCTCATTTGACATCTTGCCATCATAGAAGAGCAACCTAAAGTTTCTTCGACAGCACTGCGGCTATGTTGGGTCTTAGTACTTGAGAGCCGTGAAACTGGAGGACGTGCTTTAGCTGTGCAGTCACAGCAGGCCTCTGAAAACTTCTTCCCAACTCAGATACTTCCCCATGCAGGCCTAAGGTGAGGAAGCAAATGCTTGACCCCCATCCTAGACACAGGCTGCTTACTGCAGACCAGAGTTCATGGTGCTGTGGGCACATAACATCTTTTCAAAGAAGAGATTTGGAACCAAGCAAGCACTTCTTAGTTCCTTGTCCCAAACTCATCTGTTAGATAAATCTCCTCTCTTCTCAAATGGAGGGTAGGAATATAAGTCCTCGCCTTGAAACTTCAGGCTGAGGAAATGAAGTTCAACTATAATTTCTGACCAGACTCAGATTATAATTGAGATTACACTCATACTTTTTGTATAAACTAACTAATGATGAGTGCTTGGATAGATGTATGCTAGACAGTAAAGAGATATCTGTTGCATGTTTTAAATTTTGCTCTAAATAACCCCAAATGTGGATAGTTCAATGCTGACTGATTTTAGTTAATCAGGTTTTATCTGGAGGAAATGAACATCCTTTTAAGGACGAATCTCTTCAGTTTAGGCCTGCTTGATTCAAATAAAGATTTTCTCCTTCAAGTTCCCTGTTTAGTTTTTAAAAATATATTTATCATTTCTAAATTAACTATATCAACTGCTACAAATAGGTGTTTGCTATTGGTTTATTCTTATTTATGCATTTAAAGCACATAATTTAGTTAGAAAGTCATGTCATGCCACAAGTATTTTTTTAATTATATAAGAAGGATTTATATATTCATTTTGTCCATGTTATAATTAAAAATCTGTTTTTTCTTAACCTGCAGAAGTAGCTGGCACAGGACTCAGTAAGAATGGCATTGGCTTTGTTACTTCTTTTGTAGAATTTGGAACTTTGAGTAAATCAATGAGTCTCATACCTTACAAAAGTTTTTTTCTTCAAATAAAACAACCTTTCTTCTAAAAAAAAATCTTACGCGTGGAACCATGTTATATAAAATGGAGACAACTATAGAACCATTTAGCTAAAGAGTGGCCAGAGCTCCTGCAGCTGTGACTTCTCTGTTCCTCAACCGTGCAGTGAGCCCTGTGGGACCTTCCCCTTCTATGGGATGTAGTTCGGAAACTAACACTTATGAGAGAATCCTTCTCGCTAAACATCTTCAGAATTAAGTCTTGCTGGCACATTGTTTTCTTGTATATAATTTTCTCACCTTTCTGTGTTTTTGTTAAATGGAAAAGTTTAAAGAAAATCACAGATGTGTTCTCCTTATTAACATTCAACTCAAACTACTTCCTCCATTTGAACAGGATCCTCACCTAGAAATCAAAATAAAGTCTCAGAAGTACATATATAGGCCAGGAGCTTTTAGGGGAGAAGATAGTTATCTTGTGGGTCATTCTGAGGATTATGGGTCATTCCCTAATTCTCTGAAATTGTGTGTACTTGATAGACATATTTTATTGTACTTTTTATCGAATTAATGTAAATAGCATTCCATAGGTACATTCTCTGTTATCTATAAGCAGAATAAGTAGGAATTCATTTTCTTTTTTTATATGATTATTTTTTCTACTGAAGTAATCTTCAGGTTAAGTCTAGTCTCTAAAAGTATTATTTAAAAGTCACATTTCATAAGTTATAAACATATAGCTTGTTTATCTTAAAGATAAATATTTGACTTATTTCAGATGCAGCGGGAGTTGGACAGGAGTATAGCTAGAGAACTAAGAGAAGGTATGTTGCCAAAATGTATGAATTAAATTTAGACATTGATTTCTGAAATACACTGTAAACAATAAATGGTGTCTATTTCCATTGTTTGGATAACACATGCTATGTTAAATATTTTTTATACATAGCTAATGAAAAATGTGAAAACATGAGCAGTCATAGTGAAAAATATCCTTCTTCATTTATTCATCATGTACCATAGCTTGAAAACAGTCTCTGAAGGTCTGTGTATTTCTGTTTATTTCTAGTTGTATCCTTCTTCTACTTGCTCTATCCTTGTGGAGCTATCTTCCTACACCCTGACACTATTCTCAGAAAACGTGGCTTTCATCAACTTCTCAAGTGTCTGGTAGTGGTTAAGGCTAGGAAACTCAGACTCAAGCAGTCACATTTGTGTAGCTGTCACTTGGTGGGTGACTTTAAAATTTCTCTGTCACTAGATACGTCACAAGTTTATCTTTTATCCTCATGCTCCAAACACCCACATCAATTTGGGTCCTGCCAAAGTAGTTGGCCTTATCTCATTACCTTACTCTGCTGCTTAGCTCTGCATCTAACCAGCCAGACTGTGTAGGATCCCACAGATTTGCTTGCTCACCTCTGGTCTTTGTACATGTTTCTCCCCTCCATCTCTTGTACTTTTTCCTGTCCTTCAGGTAGCTACATACATATCACCTCCACCAAAAAACTGGCAGTATTGACACAAAGCTGGCTTCCCCTCCTGAGTGTTCCTTGTGCCGTCTTTTAAATCTTAGTATTTGTAACTCTGTATGGAAATTGCCTGTTTGTTTGTTTTTCTAGCATAGGGATATCGTTTTTCAGGATGGACTGGGTCATCTTCATCTTGTAATTCCAGCACTTGTCACAGAACCTTTGCATGAATACATGAGTATTCATCAATTCACTCAATTGCATGAGTACATGAATGAAGAATGAGAAAACCAGGAGCTCTGATACTCAGCCCCACATGCGACCATAAGCAGATTATAAAGTTGTAATCTTGATTAGTATTTTATGTTGTGTCTTCTATAGATGTATTTCATTTTTCAGAACACTAGGAAAGGTCTCAGGTTTTGTTGGTTTGTTTGTTTGTTTTACTAATCTTAGTTAACCCAAGTATTTTAGGTAAAAAATATAATTCTTTCCTTTTCTTTCAGTTGATGCTCAGTTTGCATCTGATGCCTTTAGAGTGTCTTCTTGAGGATCTACAGATGGGTCAAATGTGTGTGATGACCTACTTTTGTAAACAGAAGAACAAGATATACAGATTTGGAAGGAAAAATACATGATTTAGAAAGATAAATAGGCAAAGTTTCTCTACTGGACCGTTTCCATGATATTTCATTCTTTCCCATTAAACATGATGAGAAAATCTTTATTAAAGGAAAATATTTTTGTATTATGTGTGTATGATGAAAATTTATATAGCATTTTAAGTGATGTTTCTCTGCATCTAAGTTACTTTTTAGTAGATTTAAACATCAGCGCTGTTGAATTTTCCATATTCTAAGTGATAGTGTTAGTCAATTAATTCTGACTCTGTGTGACCCCATGGACTGTAGCCCACCAGGTTCCTCTGTCCATGGAATTCTCCAGGCAAGAATACTGGAATGTGGAGCCATTCCCTTCTCCAAGGGATCTTCCAGATCTTGGGATCAAACTGAGGTCACCTGCATGGCAGGTGGATTCTTTACCATTTTAGCCACGCCCTTTACAAACTCAGACTGAGCTCTAATACCAGCTATTTAAACAGCACCCAAACAAGCAGAATTGCCATTAATATTTAGTGGTGTTGATTGATAGCATTTTTGTATTTTCCAGTTTTTATCACTACCTAAAGATTTAGATACTGCTGTTATGGCTTCTGTCAATGTTTTGATGTGTTACAATTGGTAATATTGGCATAAAACTTACTATGTGTAACTTTAATCACAGATTCATAGGCCTTTCCTCATGGAGAGACAAGATTTGCCTGAGCTTTTGCCTTTTAAATGAATTAACTTTTTATAATTTTTATTCTTATTAGAGGATAATTACTTTACCATATTGTGATGGTTTCTGCCAAACATTGACTTGAACTGGCCATAGGTATGTGTATGGCCCCTCCCTCTTGAAGCTCCCTCCCCATTCCACCCCTTTAGGTTGTCACAAAGCACCAACTTTGGGTTCTCTGCATCATACAGCAAATTCCAAAAAGACACATGTACCCCAGTGTTGATTGCAGCACTACTTACAGTAGCTAGGACATGGAAGTAACCTAGATGTCCGTCAACAGATGAATGGATAAAGAAGCTGTGCATCATTCAACTATAGAAAGGAATGTATTTGAGTCCCTTTTAATTGACTTTTGATTTACTTTTCGAGGCAGTGTTAAAATTAGAGAAAGTTCCTCTGGATAAATAAGATTTGCCTAAGACTTTTCACCTTATTTTTACCCATCTACCAATCTATCTATTTTTGCTTTGCTTTTTGGGAAAAGTCTCGGAAGACTTTTTTTTTTTTTTTTGAGAAAGCACCGGACAAACAGACATTATCACAAAACTCCCCTAACTCCCATATATCCTCCTAAGGTACCATTTATCCTTCCTAAATGTTATTTGTTCTCCCATAAGTACCTCGCCCAAGTCACCTATTATTCAGAAGATGCCTTTTTCTCTTACTCCCTATCATTTATTAAGTAGTATATCAACACCCAGTAATTCCATTAATGCTGAAGAAGCTGATGTTGAACGTTCTATGAAGACACAAGACCTTCTGGAACTAACACCAAAAAAAGATGTCCTTTTCATTGTAGGGGACTGGAATGAAAAAGTGGGAAGCCACGAGATACCTGGAGTAACAGGAACATTTGGCCTTGGAGTCCAAAATGAAGCAAGCAAAGGCTAACAGAGTTTTACCAAGGGAATGCACTGGTCATAGCAAACACCCTCCTTCACCTACACAAAACAAGACTCTATACATGGACATCACCAGATGGTCAATACTGAAATCAGATTGATTACATTCTTTGCACCCATTCAGGTATGACCTAAATCAAATCCCTTATGATTATACAGTAGAAGTGGCAAATACATTTAAGTGATTAGATCCAATAGAGTGCCTGAAGAACTATGGATGGAGGTTCATGATATTGTACAGGAGGCAGTGATCAAGACCATCCCCAAGAAAAAGAAATGCAAAAAGGCACAATGGTTGTCTGAGGAGGGCTTACAAATAGCTGAGAAAAGAAGAGAAGCTAAAGGCAAAGGAAAAAAGGAAAGATATACCCTCCTCAATATCGAGGTCCAGAGAATAGCAAGGAGAGATAAGAAAGTCTTCCTCAGTGATCAATACAAAGAAATAGAGGAAAACAAAAGAATAGGAAATACTAGAGATCTCTTCACAAAAGTTAGAGATTCCAAGGGAACATTTCATGCAAAGATGGGCACAATAAAGGACAGAAAATGGTATGGACCTAACAGAAGCAGAAGATATTAAGAAGAGGTGGCAAGAATACACAGAAGAACTGTACAAAAAAGATCTTCATGACCCAGATAACTACAAAGGTTTGACCACTCCTCTAGAGCCAGACATCCTGGAATGTGAAGTCATGGCCTTAGGAAGCATCACTATGAACAAAGCTAGTGGAGGTGATGAAATTCCGGTTGAGCTATTTCGAATCCTAAAAGATGATGCTATTACAATGCTGCCTCAACATGTCAGCAAATTTGGAAAACTCAGCAGTGGCCACAGGACTGGAAAAGTTCCGTTTTCATTCCAATCCCAAAGAAAGGCAATGCCAAAACATGTTTGAATTACCGCACAATTGAACTCATCTCACACACTAGCAAAGTAATGCTCAAAATTCTCTAAGCCAGGTTTCAATAGTATGTGAACCTTGAACTTCCAAATGTTCAAGCTGGATTTAGAAAAAGCATAGGACCTAGAGATCAAATTGCCAACATTCAGTAGATCATTGAAAAAGCAAGAGAGTTCCAGAAAAACATCTACTTCTGCTTTATTGACTACACCAAAGCATTTGACTGTGTGGATCACAAAAAAACTCTGGCAAATCCTTAAAGAGATCACCTGACCTGCCTCTAAGAAATCTGTATGCAGGTCAAGAAGCAATAACTGGACATGGAACAACAGACTGGTTCCAAATCAGGAAAGGGGTATGTCAAGGCTTTATATTATCACCCTGCTTATTTAACTTATATGCAGAGCACGTCATGCAAAATGCTGGGCTGTTCAAGAAGCAATAACTGGACATGGAACAACAGACTGGTTCCAAATCGGGAAAGGAGTACATCCAGGCTGTATATTGTCACCCTGCTTATTTAACTTATATGCAGAATACATCATGCAAAATGCTGAGCTGGATGAAGCACAAATTGGAATCAAGATTGCTGAGAAAATATCAATAATCTCAGATATGCATATGACACTGCCCTTATGGCAGAAAGTGAAGAAAAACTAAAGAGCCTCTTAATGAAAGTGAAAGAGGAGAGTGAAAAAGTTGGCTTAAAACTCAACATTCAGAAACCTAAGATCATGGCATCTGGTCCATGCAAATGGCATGGACCTAAGATCATGGCATCTTCATTGCAAATAGATGGAGAAATGATGGAAAAAGTAAGAGACTTTATTTTTCTGGGCTCCAAAATCCCTGCAGATGGTGACTGCAGCCTTGAAATTAACAGATGCTTCCTCCTTGGAAGAAAAATATATGACCAACCTCGACAGCATGTTAGAAAGCAGAGGCATTACTTAGCCGACAAAAGTCTGTCTGGTCAAAGCTATGGTCTTTCCAGTGGTCATGTATGAATGTGAGAGTTGGACTAAAAAGAAAGCTGAGCACCGAAGTAGTGATGCTTTTGAACTGTTGTGTTGGAGAGGACTCTTGAGAGTTCCTTGGACTGCAAAGAGATCCAACAAATCAATCCTAAAGGAAATCAGTCCTGAATATTCATTGGAAGGACTGATGCTGAAGTTGAAACTCCAGTACTTTGGCCATCTGATTTG
>NW_011476140.1:0-1034 GCF_000754665.1 Bison bison bison | reverse complement strand
TTTTTGTGGCAGTACCAGTGTTTTGATTACTATAGCTTGTGGTATAATCTGAAGTCCGGGAGCCTGATCCTATCAGCTCCTGCTCTTCTTTCTCAAGATTGTTTTGGCTCTTCAGGGTGTTTTGTATTTCCATACAGACTGTAAAATGTTTTGTTCTAGTTCTATGAGAAACACCATTTGTAATTCGATACAAATTGCATCGCATCTGTAGATTGCTTTCGTTAGTACAGTTATTTTGACAGCAGGAAACGGTCTATTCAGAGTGGTTCTAGGGATGTGGTGGCCACCTTGAATTAAATCAGATTCATTAAATCAGATCTGATTTTCCCAGCCTGTGGCTCTTTGTGTCCTGCAGAAGGTGCCAAATGACTGGCCAGGGCTCTGATGCTTTGGAAAACATGAGATGTAATTCTAAAAGGCCAGCATCTTAAGGCATTCAGTGGTCTGTCTGCTACCCTTCCTTTTGCTTCATTTTAGTAATGTGGGTCAAAAGGAGAAGCAGACAGGAAAATGGTTGCCTCTCCTGACATGTGGTAATATTGTGGAATATGAAAATGTGAGTCAAACAAAGAGACAGCCCAGTCAAGCAGCACATAAACACACAGGATATGAGTGTGTACTTGGTCTTCTGAAAAAGATTATACAGAAAAGAATGGAAGTTATGAAACATACTTCAGAAAAAAAGGTAAAGAGAAAATATTTTAGAAAAAAAAATGGATGAAAAGAATAAAGAGTTGGAGATGAAAGAGAGAGGAGAGCTCAAGGGAGCAAGAGACCAGGCAAGGTGGATAAAAGTACTGACATGCGAACTCCAGGAGGTAAGATCCTAGTCCTCTATTTCTTGCAGTTATAATAATAATAATTGAATTTCAGATGACTATCACATAAGTAGAGGGCAAGGAAAAATACACAAGGTCATCTGAAACCAATGGAATTCTTTATTTCACGGGACTCTATATAATTTTTATATATTATATTTTACATATATCTTACAGACTGCATTGTACATAGATAGATAGATAGATAGATAGATA
>NW_011476139.1:33600-35402 GCF_000754665.1 Bison bison bison | reverse complement strand
GTTCAAAAGCTCCTGAAAATTTTAAACAAATGTATATAAATGGGTGTAAAATGGGGGGATACAGGTGTGTTCTTTTCCTCTAGTGGAAGTGTTCACTGTTTAAGTTGGTATTTACTTAGTGTAGCTAATTATTTTAGGAAAATACCTTTCTGCATGTCTTTGAGTGTATCCACAGGATGTCATGTATAACTCCGGGAGGCAGTGTCTCATCAGGGACTGGTAACCCTTTCTCTGAAGGGCCTGGTAGTAAATATTAGGCTTTGAGGGTCAAGAGACAAAATTGAGGATACTATATAGTTACTCATATAACAAGAGAGAAAACAAATTTCCTCATAGATTTTATTGACAAAATTCAAAATATAATAATTGAATACAGGTTTTTTTTTTTTCTTTCAGAAGAGTAATACAGATCTACTAGTAAGAAGCATGGAATTCTTATTTTGGAGATAACATTTTATCTCATAGGATTCAAAGTTAGTGTTCCCTACCATCAAATTGACTGCAAATGTTCATCTGTAAAAACCATATAAGACTAGGCAGTGGGCCAGATTTGGCCTATGAACATCAATTTTCCAACCCCTGATGTAATGGAAAAGCCTTTACATTTGGACCCAGGCACATAGAGGTTTGCGTGCTGGCTCTGAACTTGTGACCTTGAACACTTCAGTTAACCTTCTGAGTTGTGGCATTTATTTGTGCATAAACTGGAGGTAATGACAGCCATGGAATAAATATCATCCTATCTTTGTTATGGTTTTTGTGTTAAGATTCCAATTCTGTAGATGCTGATGTCATTTAGCTAGACTTACTTGGAATTAGTATTGAGCAGAGTCAAAAGTCAGTTTGTCAGGGAATAGAATTTTCAAAAGTTCTCAGTGTATTATGTGAAAACATGTTTTTGCAGCGGAGAGATCTAGCAGTCACCATCTTAACCAAGTGGCCAAGCTTAGCAATTAGTGGTGGGATGTTCTGAAATTATGTACCCCTCACTGATGTGTACCTCTTACTATACCATGACGTCACTGTGTGGTGTCCTTGCCAGAAATGTTTGACTTGAATGTTATCCCAAGGAGACAGAAACTCAAAATGTGGGACATTCTGTAGGACAACTGGCCTAAGCTCTTGAAAAGATTCAGTGTCATGAAGAACAGAGGTGAGATTGTTCTAGATTGGGGAAAGACCATGGAAACATAAGATAAAAATGTAATGCATGAACATTAAGTCCTGGATGGGAGAAAGGAAATTCAGTTATGTGGACCGTTTTTAAAAGAGTTGAGAACATGAGAGTATGGACCATATGTTGTGTGATTATATTGTTGACTTCCTCAGATGTGGTGATGGTATAGGAGATAGTCCTGTTTTGAGAGGTGGCTCAGTGGTAAAGAATCCGCCTGCCAGTGCAGGAGACACAGGAGACATGGGTTCAATCCCTGGGTTGGGAAGATCCCCTGGAGGAGGAAATGGCAACCCACTCCAGTTTTCGTGCCTGGAAAATCCCATGGACAGAGGAGCCTGGTGGGCTACAGTTCGTGAGATCTCAAAGAGTTGGACATGACTTAGCGACTAAGCATGCAATAAACTATTTAGAGGTCTGAGAGGGAGGAAAAGGAGGAAGGGAGGAAAAGTAAGTTGGGGGAGGATAAGAGAGAGAAAAGAGTAAGTTGTTTGGTTCAGCGCAGCTCATTTCCTGACTTGGCATTGAGTGCAGCGTTTTCAGTGGGACGGTGCCCAGGACACTTTAATAAGTACTTTTAGGTATTAGTAGGCTTCCGTGTCTGAAGTCACACCTGAGCTTTGAATGT